>NC_072737.1:166850814-167013826 GCF_026930045.1 Uloborus diversus | reverse complement strand
GTTCTATAACTCAACCCCCGTTTGAGCTATTGACACTAAAATTGAATCAGCACCTGCTCCTGTTAAAGGCAACATATGGACCAAATTTTGTTTGATTCCGCCAGTTACTTCCTGAGGAATAGCAAGCACGCGTAACTCAAAAAACGTCCCATTGCTCCACCCCCCTTGGAGGAATTCGCGCCAAAAACCAATGGGCACAAGTTCACATAGGGGCACATATGTGTACCAAATTTCGTTCAATTTCATGCGGTAGTTTTTGCTGTAGATAGAGCGGCCACAAAAAACTGGTCACACACAGACGTGACACACATACACACACACACACACACACACACACACACACACACACACACACACACACACACACACACACACACACACACACACACACACACACACAGAGAGAGAGAGACAGACATTTTCCAAAAATAGTCGAAATGGACTCAGCACACCTCAAAACGTTCGAATCCGTCAAAATTCGAAATTCGAAAATTTGCACGAATCCAATACTTTCTTCTATATATTAGATATAGAAGAAAGTAAAAATGGAGTTTGGTAAATTTGTTCCCTAAGATCTCAGAAACTACCCGGCAGATTTGGCTGAAACTTTCACCGTTTGCTCATTTTGGTACTGGGAAGGTTTATAGACCAGTTCGAAAAAAATTCGATTGATAGTTCCCTTTTTATTCCAATTTTAGTCCCGATTTTCGCATAAATGCCCCAATATGGGGGGTGGAAAAAACGTGCACATATTAACATTATATGTCTATCGAAAGCGCCAATTTTTCTGCTGAAGATAGCATCTGTTCGAAGTTTCTAAGTTGTATAAAAAACGAGTTATGAGCTTTTTTGTTCCCTGTTCGAAGGCTTTCATCAACCCAAGTCATTATTTAGTCTGTCATCTCAACTCCCAAGAATTGTTGTATTGTTGAATATTTTTGCGTTTCGTAGACTTTTTGAGGCTTTTCTCACTCAAATCTTAAAGTAACGTTTTCCCACAAGATTGGCTAAAAATAAATGGATTTGGCTGATCATTTTACTTTTAAACGAAACTTATGTAATTAATGGTTTATTATTATTATTTATGCTGATTGGACACTTGCTCACTATATCCAACCAACCAGCAGAAATATCGCCAGAATTTTTTCAGAAAGATTTCAGTAGCTGATGCATTTGGCAGTTTTTTTCCACAATCGCTGTTTTTGAGCCCAAAGACTACGTAATAATGTTTCTCAGCTTTCACCATATAAACAAAATATCGCCAATCAAAGATACTTAAAAAAAATAAAAATACTGTGTAAAATAATTCAACAAATAAATTAGGCGAATCCATAAACCGCACAAAAATTTCCATTAATTTTTCTTTTTGCACGATTTTAAACAATCGCCAAATTTTACTACTTATTTTTGGAAACATTTCGGATGAAACCGTTTAGCGCCATTTTATTTTGACCAAAAGTATCTCAGCATCTGGCAACAATATTTCTATAATAAAAATTAGTAAGGAGGGAAAGTATTATCGAAAGTGTCCCAAAATGATTCCTGCAAATTTGGTAAGATTTTAAACCGCACCAAGTGCCCACAAAAATTTAAATTTCCCAAAATAACTAAAGCAAGTGTAAGGGGAACACGGGCGGCAACATTTTTTAAAGCAGTTCGTACATCAATAGCCAAACAGAGAAGGTTTTAGATTTAAAAAAAAAGTACTAACAGATAAATCTTTTTAAAAATGTAAAATTTAATTTCATATTTCGGAAATTCTTCAAATTTGTATATGCTTAAATGTCGTGTTTTCGTTTCTAATTGAATACTATTTTGTTCTTTATACTTATTGCTATTTTAGTTTAATGAGTAAGGAAGAAGCTCGATTTTTAATCACGTCAAAAAGGTTTGTTTTAAATTCTTTCGCTTAAAACAGAAAACAAGGGCAAGTAACGATTGTTTCTCATAATTATTACTGACTCAGGCAACGCCGGGTATTTTTGCTAGTTTACTATAAAGAGAAAGAGATAAATGAATAAATAAATAAAACTGTTGGGAAACAGTTTTTAAATCTTGGTAGTTGAAAAGAAATTAGATTTTCCATGAAGCAAAAAAATAAATAAACAAATAAATAAATTTTCATGTAATGTGTCGGACAAAAGCGATTAGATTGCGTTATGACCATGAAAGTACATTGACTCTTTTCCAGTTAGAAGAGCAAATGCGATCTTTATTTATTTATTTATTTTGAGCGATCAAAAGTGCTCGTTGCCTCACTTTGTCTAAAGCTTAACGTTTATCGTTCAAATATTGTGGGTTTTTTTTTCTTCTTCTTCTTTTCTTTATCTTATTTATTTATTTATTTTTTGTGATTGATAGATGGGAGGTATGTGATACTTTTAACTTTCATTGAATAACTTTTACAGAAATATTAACACAATGTTTTCTTATTAATTCATTGGAATTCATTTCCGCAAGAACTTCAAGGGTTCCGAAAATTTAACCGTCTTCCAAACTTTTAAATACGAAAGTCAGTCACATCTATAACAATCTTATAGCACAGGTAAACCGAAGATTTTTTTCTTTTCACCGTACATTCAGTAATACGTAAAATTTGCAAAATCGACCAATCATTACATTCAAAGTTGAAGAGAATATCTTTTGTACGGGGTTTATTTAAAAGAATTTTTACATGCATTATATTTTCGTATATTACCTGTCCAAATAAAAGCTCTTTGCACCCCCTTTTCCCCCCTTTTACTAAGCAGTGCAAGAGACTGTACTGTTGTTAAATTGTGAAAAGATCCTACGAATCGAAAAATGCAAAACATATATATATATATATATATATATATATATATATATATATATATATATATATATATATATATATATATATATACACACTAACTGCGTTGCCCGGCTTTCCCCGGTCCACCTTGAAAATACAAATTGTGTCAAGTGACGTATATACAACATTCAGGCTGAAATAAATTTAAAAAAAAAAAACATCATGCAAAATTTCCCTTCCAAACACTGACGTTAGATATTAAAATACTTGATTCTACTCTTTTTAACGATATAATATTAATATGTGCAAGTAATTTTTCACTCCCATATTTGGGAATTTATGTGAAAATTGGGCCTAAATTGGAATTAAAAAAAAAGAACAATTCATCGAATATTTTTCGAACTGGTCTGCAAACCTTCTCAGGATTACTTAAAGGAACAAACTGAAAATTTCAGCGAAATCAGCCGGGTAGTTCTCGAGTTTTGCGAGTTCAAACACACAGACGCTTTTTGGAGACTTCATTTTATACTATGTAGACATATTTGTGCATATATATATATATATATATATATATATATATATATATATATATATATATATATATATATATATATATATATATATATATATATATATATGCCTCTGAAGAGAAGAGAAAATGTCAAAGCTAACAGCAGAGTAAAGTTGCAGCAAAATTATTTACAATCTCTGAAACAGAATGGTTTTCCTAACACTCATAAATTTAAGGCTTAACTTTAAAACAGAAAACTCCACGTGGAGCTTTGTCTTTATAATGACTTGTAAAGGCTGATAAGAGAGAGAGAGCAGGTCAAAACCTTTCATCCCGCATGGTACATAAAAACATTGCATTTCCTTCGATAAACAAATATCTCGAATGAAGGACAAAGAGTCTCCGGACAACGATCCACAGAACATCTACGTTCAGATATAAATTTTTATCAAAATATTTCAATAACCTTGCTCATTCGGTTTCCGCCAAAAATAAAGCAGGGAAAAAATGTCAAATTCCTACATTTTACCATTGTCAGCGGGGGATCCAAAATGCGTTTCTTCAGGTATCTCAAAAACTCATTTCTACAGATACTGACTTTAGACGGCAGTACAGTTATTGGAAGTATCTTTCAGATACAAGTTTTTTACGCACTCATATTTTAATACAGGAAACTCGATTATTCGTGGACGGATTATCCGCAGTCTTTTACATTATCAACAAAAAAAAAAGGGGGAGGGGGGGGGGGGGTCCGGCAAAAACAACTTCAACAAAAATTCTAAATGGGGATATTTCGATAATTGGGAATCTGGCGATCTTTCTTCATTGGCGTCAATTTTTGGCTCCAGCACCCGCGCGAGAGATATTTTTCTTTGCAAATCAAAACAAAGAGATGGGAAACATCCATTAACATAGGGTTACAATAAATCAGCAGGGTTACCAAAATAAAATTATTTATGCCAAAAATGAAACGACCGCGCCAGATACCCAATTATCGAAATATCCCCTTCTAAATTTTTAAAAACTGTCCGTTTGCTCTCCACAACATAACAACATTTTTGTCATCTTAATATATAAAAATCTTCTGTGCGGACGTTTGTCACCATAAAGCTTTTAAACGGCTGGACCAGTGGTTGGAAGTAGCGCGCTACAAGTAGCGACGCTACTGTAGTAGCTACATTTTTAGTAGTTTGTAGTGTAGCGCACTACTTTTCAAAAAAAGTAGTGTAGCGAGTAGTTTGATACAAAAAAAAAAGTAGTTTGTAGCGATTTCTAAAAACTACTTTTAAATAAAGTTTAAAAAAAAAAGAAAAGAAGAAAGGGATGGAGGTTTCAAACGAATCTGATTTGCACCAATCAGATTCGGAAGACTGAAAATTACGAGCTGACCTCAGATTGACGCCATACGTTCTATCTGTTTGACGCCATTAGTTTGTTTAGCATCGAAATTTTCACATTTCCCCAATATTCACCTTATGGCTTAGAAAGAAAAGAATAAGAGATAACTGCCAATGTATTACCGCGTTTCATGGGCGCCGATATGGAAGGCACGTTTTGGCTCAAGCCCCCCCCCCCCCCTGCTTTAGAATTTACTTCTTTCTTTTAGTACGTTTTTCTTCGCAAAAATGTAAAAACATTTCTTCTCCAGCCATCAATGAATGAGTTATTAAAAATGTCGAATTTCTGATAATTCTAATCTGTAATGAAATCGGTTTCCATGTGAAAATATCCTACTAAACCATGAGAAAAATATCTGACCCCCCCCCCCCTAAAACTTTGTATATGGGCGCCCATGTCGCGTTTGTGTTTTCTGGCAGCTGAGAATGTCCCGTGGATGAACATTTTAGATTTCAATGAGACTATTGTGCCAATATCCACCTAGTATGGATGCTACTGTAAATGTTATGGAAGACGATGATATTGAACTGCCTTTTTTTGGCCGGCTAACAAATGTTACAGTATTATAGAAATATATGGTCACGGGAATTTTTCGTTTCTTGTAAATTTGCTCCTTTTTCAAAAAGCTTACGGTATCAATGTCACCTGCATATTACTGTCGAATTTCAACGCGAGGGATGCGTTCCAAGACTCCTAGCGTAGGTTGAAATTTCGCGTCGTGGAAAAGGGTATCTATACGATTTTTTATGAGTATACCAATCATTTTGAGACATTTGAAAACGTCCCTCAAACTGTTTTAACCCATTTCTTAACTTCCTATTACCGAATTTAAACATAGAGAATAGAGAAGTAAAATTTCACCGTATTTTTAAAAAAGCTGTGTTATTGAATAAAAATACTGTAAGGATGCACAAAATCAGTGGGAGAGAATGGCATAAAATGAAACGGTACGATACCGTAATTATATTCGACACATTTTTTAGCTGTTCTAGTACAGTTTGGGGTATTTTCCCATTTGTCTATTTTTTCTTTTTCACTGATTGAATGTTGATATATTAACATGATAAAAGTCGATTATTAAATATTTAAGTTTTTGAGGTTATTCGGTGAGATTGAAAAAATGCTCTTATTTCATTTTATGAGTGGCGTAAAAAAGGAGATGTTGTTTTAGTCCGGACCTCTAGCTTGAAGCTCAAAATCAATTAATTAGTTCCTCCAAAAAAAAAAAAAGTTCCTATAAAACTAACTGATATAATAAAAACTAAAGTTTTTCTCTTTTGTTTAAAATATGATTTTCATGATCTAAATCATTTATATATATATGTATGACTATATAAAATTTAAAACAAATTATGGACTGCATCCAGGGGCGTGCACATAAATTTTGGGACCCGTCACAAATGACTTTTCCAGGGCCCCTCCATATTGTTTACCCCTATATTTACCCCTAGATTTATTTAAACCCCTAATTTTAAAAATATTGTGCCTCTTTCAGACTCGGGCCCGGGCCACACACAACAGGTTTCCCTTCTCTCCTCGCCCCGTGCACGCCCCTGACTGCATCTATTTACACTTTCAAGTAGCCGAGTTGCACTTCTTGTCTTGAATGAAATATTCACTGACAGGAAAGGATTAAAACTTTTATGGTTGATTTCCTTCAACTTTTAAATCCTTTCTTGCAGCGAATATTCGTAAAAATCGTTTTAAATATTTGGAATGACAAATTGGCTCAGCAAACGACGGAAAGAATAAATAATTCTTGGTAATATTCCATGTTCAAATGATTCAGTTTATTATTCTAAATCATTTTTTAAATCTTCGTTCAATCCTCAAACGGTGTATGCTTTTTATTTATTAATTTTTTTCAAGTAGCTAAAAAGTAGCGAAGTAGCGACTACTTTTCAAAAGTAGTTTGTAGTTGCTACATTTTGGAAAAAGTAGTTGTAGTTGTAGTTAACTACATTTGTAATAAAGTAGTTGTAGTTGTAGTTCGCTACAAGTAAAATGTAGTTTTTCCAACCACTGGGCTGGACCGATTTTGAACAAATTTTTTGGGTGTAATTAAATTGTGGCAAGCATGGTTTCGAAGCGCAATGGATCGAACCGAAAACGTTTCGTTGATTAATTTAAACACTAGATGGTTATAGTTATATCTCCCAAATGATTAATATTTATTTTAAATAGATAAAACGTAGAGAGAGAGCGAAGCCTTCATTTCTTGAAAGCAACGAATTTAGGTCCCGTTATAGATTTTAAAGGAAAGTACTGGGGGGGGGGAAGGTTCCTACAAAACATGTGTTCTGTCGTCGTAGTTGAACCATATGACCGGATCGGTGCTTTAGGTTTTCCTAACGAAATGATCAGAAAGTACCGTACCTAGCAACATTTCTTTCTCGGCTGAAATACATCTGAGTTTTGGCACCAATGTCAAGAACACTTAAAGGATTATTAAAGTAATCAGTACATTATTAAAGGAAAAGATGATGGAATTTAAAGACGAAACAAATTTTATTTTCGTCCAGATAAATTACAACAGGGTAGTTCTGTGCACAAAAGGTCAGTGGCAGTAGAAGATCTTTATCTTTGGTGGAAAGAACAAATTAGGCAATATATGAAGTTTAAAAATTTTGTTCAAAAGATCGGACCGCTAATCGGTCGGAGTTCGCTTCCCTCACTGATCGGCTGTATTACAGTAACGTGGTGGCTTGGCGACTTTGGCTATAAACAATAGAGTTGCGTGATCATTTGTTTACATTTTAAAGCTACTGTTAATGTAATTTATTGTATACTAGCAAAAATACCCGGCGTTGCCTGGGTCAGTAATAATTATGAGAAAAAAATCGTTACTTGCTTTTGTTTTCTGGTTTAAGTGAAAGAATTTAAAACACATCTTTCTGACATGATTAAAAATCGAGTTTCTTCCTTACCCATAAAAGTAAAATAGCAATAAGTATAAAGAACAAAATAGTATTGATTTAGAAACGAAAGCACTATATTTAAGCATATACAAATTTCCAAAACATGAAATTATTATTCTCATGTTTAAAAAGATTAATCTGTTGATACTTTTTTTTTTTTTAACATGGAATCTAAACCCTTCTCTGTATTGCTATTGAAGTTGCTCGTAATCCCCTTATACTTGCTTTAGTTATTTTGGGAAATTTCAATCATTGTGGGCTCTTGGTGCGATTTTACCGAATTTGCGGGAATCGTTTTGGAATACCTTGGATGATGCTCCCTCCTTCTTTCCTTACTTTGTAAAACGATATATTAATTTTCGTTACAAAGATATTATTGTCAGGTGCTGAGATACTTTTGGTCACCATAAAATGGCGCTAAAGAGTTTCATCCGAAATGTTTCCAAAATAAATAATAAAATTTGGCGATTGTTTGAAATTGTACAAAAAGGAAAATTAATGGACGTTTTGTGCTGTTTATGGGTTTGCCTAATTTAGTTGCTGGATTATTTTACACAGTAAAAAAAAGTTTTTTAAAGATTCTTTGATTGGCGATATTTTGTTTACATGGTGAAAGCTCAGAAACATTATGACGTAGTCTTCGGCTTCAAAAACAGCGACGTTGAAAAAAACTGCCAAATGCATCAGCTATGGAAATCTTTCTGCAAAAATTTTGGCGATCTGCTGGTTGATTGGATAATGAGTAAGTGTTCAATCAGCATAAATAATAATAAAAACCATTAATTGCATTAAAGTTCCGTTTAAATTGAAAATGATCAGCCAAATCATATATTATTTGCCAATCTTGTGCAAAAATCTTACTTCAAGATTTGACTTGAGAAAAGCCTTGAACAGCCAGACGAAAAGCAAAGATAGTCAACAATACAACAATTGTCGCTATCGACAGGGAGTTGAGATAATACACTAAATACTGTATTGAGTTTAGGAAAGCCTTCGAACATGGAACTAAAAAGCTCATAACTCGTTTTTTATTCTACTTAGAGATTTCGAATAAGTGCCATCTTCAGCAGAAAAATCAGAGCTTTCGATGGACATATAATGTAAATATGTGCAAGTATTTTTTCATCCCTATATTAGAGAATTTATACGAAAATTGTATTTTATTGCTCCCCTAAGGGGGGTTTTGCCCCCCATAACGGGACGAAAACTACCCTATGTGTTATTCTGATGCATAAGCTATATTATTGTAAAGTTTCATCAAAATCCGTTCAGTAGTTTTTGCGTGAAAGAGTAACAAACATCCATACATCCATACATCCATACAGACGAACTTTCGCATATATAATAGTAGTAAGATTGCTAAGTGTTGCTTTTCGTTTTTAAAGAGTTTTTAGTCATTTTAGTTGAAGTATGTTTATTTTACATCGGGAGGGGAGGGGGGAGGGATAAGTGATTTTTGCTTATTCAAATAACTGTTTTTACCTTTATCGTTTTTTCAAACGATATCCTTTCGGTTGTTTTATTCTTTTTCATATGAGGGATGTTACAGCGGGATTTCCCGTTTGTTCGAGATAAGTAGTTAGTTTTTTACACTTAATATCTGAGGACGCTTTTTATCCTTTGAGTATGGCTGAAGGAACAAGTCACCACGTACGGGAGAAAAAATAGTTAATAAAACAACTGCTCAGTGGACATTAGATAAATCAAGTAGCAATAAATATATGCATTCTGACATCAAGCAGCTTAAATCATTTTCTTTTTACTTATTTTTTCAACAAAACGGTTCAAACACTTGATGGTTTACTGAATTTTTTTAACTTTTCAATTTACAAAGCTTGAACAGAACAACGTCTGTCAGGTCTTCTAGTTTATAATATAACTGTTACTATGTGGGAAGAGCACTCTCAACAATTTCAATAAAATTTGTAAATGTTGAACAACAGTTCGTTAGCTCTTCACAACATCACATGATTTCTATCAATTATAAGCTGTTACTATTAGGAAGCGCACTCTCAACAACTTTAAAAACAGCTTCCAATCAGTTACTTCAAAATAAACAAAGCAATGAGTTGTGTACAATATTGGAACTTTTCTCGAAAAATATAAAGTTGATAACTTATTATTTAATAACCTTGCTGAGTGAGTGCAGCACTAGGATTTTGAGCTTTTTCTACAAAACATTTAAAGGGGAGCAAAGTTGACCGGCATAGCTCAAAATTACCCTTTTAGACTGTAATCTTTTTACTGTGCCAGGCAGGGGTACTGAATAAAGTGCTTTACTAGCCACTGCAGAGTGCTTTTTTAATAAGTAGTTTTATTTTGTCTGGCGAATCTATTTCAAGTTAATCAGTTAATTATTTTAATATTCAGTTCGCATCGACATATAAGTTGGAGCCATTACATTCGGTAGTACAAAACAAAATTACTAGAATTTAATGCACGTGATTTAATAAAAGAAAATAATAAAAAGCAATGGGGCCGTTTCCAAAATTTTAAAAGTTTTTTTTTTTTTTTTTTTTTTTTTTTTTCTGAAAGAGCATGCTTAAAAACATAGGATCTGACCAATTTTTAAATAATCTGTTTTAGTTAAATATTATTTAAAAAAAACTTAAATCGGAGCGCATTCATTATTTACGGCTTCTGCCGATGACATCACAAATGATAAAATGCCATTCAGTGTTGCCATTCACAGTGCAAAATATTTAATTCGCATCTTTACTCACATGTATTGACAACTATATGGTTGATAGCAAGCGTAGAGCGCAATATTTAATTCGCTTCTTGATTATCATAACGTGGAAACGTAGTAGAAAGATGCGGCAAAGTGCATCATTTGTGACGTCATCAAGACCATGCCTGTTTGAAAAATGGACATTTTAAAAAATTAATTAAAAAAAAAACTGTTGGGAAAATGAAAGTATTTTCTGGGTCCATGTTATTATTATTATTATTATTGTTATTATTATTGTTATTTTGCTCATTCTATCCATTTCAATGATTAAAAGTAGTACTTTTGACCGAAGGAAACCACCTCATTACGAGCAGAAGTAAAACTAACCTTCAGGCTTTTAGTAGTTTACTTTTCAAAAGATTTTGGCATATTTTTTCAATACTTTTTTTTTTCTTTATTAATATTAATTATTCACTTTTTTCTCGCATTAAGTCATTTTAATTGACGTTCTTTTCCCAAAATTTTTGTCTTGTCACACAACTCAAATATTTTTTTAAGATTTAATGAAAATTTCAGTTCGATTTCTCTGAATATATACAAATTTTGACGGATATTTGCGAAAATGTAAGAATGAAAGAAATGTTTAGATTTACATTTTGTGTTTAACGCTTTCGCTACGTAAACCTGCGATTTCCACCGAAGAACGAAACAGTAAGCAGAAGAAACAAAATTTGCTAACTACGCGATTTCCACGTGCATTGCTTAATTTAAAAACCGCTCTTTTATCGTTTAAGCGTCAGTAATGCATTTTCTGAAGTAGTTAAACCATTGAGAAGGAATAAAAAGTGAAGAGAGTGAAGCTTTCAAATCTTGAAGCAAGGATCTCAAGTCCATGATTTCTTTTAAAGTAAAGTGTTGGAAAAACCAGTTTTTTTTTTTTTTTTTTTCACTCGCTTCACGGAAAATATGTCTCCGATTCGTCGTGGTTGAACCATGAGACTTGGGATCTTTGCCTCAGCGTTTCCTAAGTCAATGATTGGACTTACTCTCACCAGTTACTAAGCTAGATACCTCCTTTTTGTTTAAAAAAAAAGAAAGAAAGAAAGAAAGAAGGGGTTTCACCGAAAGAGCGTTGTTTGTTGCTCAAAAAATAGGAAGGGGGGGGGGGCATAATCAAACTCGAATTTGGCGTGTAAAGAACGTGAAATAGAACTTTTCTTTGAACCTTGTTTAAAGACTTATCATACTAACCGTAATTTTTAACGTAATTTGTGCATATTTAGTATATACAGGGTGTTTCAAAAAGAATGACCCGATTTCAAGAAATCATAACTATTCAGATTTTAATCCGTTTCATTAGACAAAGGTATTGTTAGAATGGGGAAAATCTCGAGTTTTACGGAGTTTCCGACAGGTAGGGCTAACTCTCTTTCTTCGCTCGCCATTTCAGTGTTTGTGAAAATGGCGACTGCACGACAAAAATCGTATTATATTCCACGCTTCGCAAAATGCGAGTCCGTAATTACTGTTCAGCGCGATTTTCGTCGAGAATACCCTAGTGTTGAACATCCTGCCCCGAAGAGCATTAGAAGATGGCATATAAGCAATTCAAAGACACGGGTTGTTTATGTAAGCAGTGGACTCAGTCGATACAGACATGCTTGCAAAAGTTTGGGACGAATTTGACTACCGTGTAGACATGTGCCGTGCATCCAATGGTGGACATATTGAGCACCTTTAATTTTGTATGTCAAAAAACTTGATTATTATCCATACAATATAAAATTAATCTGAAGTGTCTACTTTCAATAATTTTCATAATATACCCATTTCAAATCGGGTCATTCTTTTTGGAACACCCTGTATTTTATATTGATTTTTTACACTTAAAAAAATCGCATTTTTTAATGCGACTTCTTTACGAAAATTGAGCAGACAGAGAGGGTTAACTACAAGAAACTTCATTAGCTTAAAGGTTCTTCCCTTATAATGTTTTCAAAGGTGAACAGACACTTTATTTCTTATTTATTTATTTTATTTTTTGGCTAGGGTAGCATACAAAAACAACCGGTTACCCAACTTCGTATTATCGCAAGCTCTTTATGTCTCATCTCCTTCCTGGCATGTGTTTTTCAAATCTCCGAATCAAAAAATTGAATGTTTTGAAAGTCTTCGTCTTTCAACTTATGAGTACACCAGACTAAACTTTTGAAATCTACTACTAGACATAACTGAAGCTCAAAAAAGTTGGATTTTATGGTTGTTTCTCTCCTACAAATGCATGCATCATTTGAGATGTACAGTCGCACCTCGATATAAGGTCACCCCTCGGAACTTCACGAAACTGACCTTATAAGCGGGTTGACCTTATACAGTAAAATCTGTGAAGTTGACCACCCTTGTAAGTTGACCGCTTTTTTCAGCCACGGAATTAGCCATTATCGTATAATTCAACCTCTGTAAGTTGACCACCTGTTTAAGTTGACCACTAAAATAGTGCACCGCGAGTGGTCAACTTACACAGGTTTCACTGTAATCGATTCATATATATTCATTTATAAAGAAACATTTAATTCATTAAATTACTTCAAAATTTAATACGTTCAAAGCTATCAGTTAATTAGGCTATTATAGTTAAACTGATTTGAACCAATTTGAATTTTTGGAATCAATAAGACATTTTGAAATTATTTTTTAAAACTTTCATTTAGAGTAAAGCTGCATTCAAATATCCCCAAGCAAACAACTGATGTGCAACTTATCTTACTTAAAATTGTCATTAATACAGGACTGTGTTTTTTCTTTAATTTAAACAAAATGATTTCTAATTATTTTCTGAAAATTTCTTCAGCTTCTCATGACTGGTAAAAAAAATGCAATCTGTACACGCTGAGGGCCCGCATTACTGCTTCATATTTTAGTATCACTGTTGTAATGCTCACTTGCTACTGCATTCTGTGCACTACCTGCTACGTTAATTGGAAAAACGACTTTTCACTTTTTAAGGATCGTATATCGCGGTTAATTCTTGGAAGTGAATCTGTTAGGCACTGAAATCATTCAAAGAAATCTGACAAAAGTGACCTTATAAGCGACTAATGTACTATGACCTGACCATATATCCGATAATACATGACATAGAATTCCTATTCAGTGAGCCGGGACTTCAGAAAAGTGACCTTATATGCGAGGTGACCTTATAAGCAGGTGACCCTATATCGAGGTCTGACTGTATTGAAGTTTTGCATGCTTCTTTGCTCCATCTGTTGGTAAAATATTATTTGGCGGACAAAACAAGAGTTCTATTTGCGAAAATACCGCAACAGAGACTGAAAAACTATTATGGCAAATGAGACTTTAAGCAACATTGCATATTTGCAAAGTTAAAAAAATGGAGACAATGCTACCTTTATTTTCAATTTTAAAGAAGTTATAGAACACAGATGACTTAAAAATTATACTTTTGTGTTATTGAGACATCAGAATGTTAACGCTAACCAGGGTTCGAAAGTATGTAAAGTCATTTCAAACCTAACTTTCCCATTAAGAAAAATATGCATGTTTCAACACTCAAATTTATGATTGAAAGCTATATAATTATTAGAAATTCTCTATTTGACTTGAGCCGCACTTTTCTTCGTTTGTGAAGCCTTTTTCTTGAAATAATTGAAAACTACAGGTATACTTAAATTGTTCTTTCCGACCCAGAAAAGTTATTTTGTCCTTTTGAGTGCATTATGAAAAGTGCTTAGTATTTTTTAAAAAAATCTGTTATTACAATGTAGTGGAGTCTAATTTATATACGAAATTAAGGAGTTGGTTTATACCTTGCCGACTTCCTCCTTACCTTAGGTTGGTTCATACCTTACAGTTTTGTCATGCCTCGACGAAAACGAGCCGATGAAGAACGTGCTATCGCACTACTAACGTGCTAAGATGCTATTGCGATTAGGATTGCGAAAACATCTTTTGAATGCAACTTGCTAGCAATCAAATGAAAAGGACCCGAAGAGCCCATCGCCAGTTTTTTTTTTTTTTGTCAGCTGTTACTACCAGAGTTCGCCGATATATATCAGTCTATATATATCACGATATATATCCGATATTTATTTTGAAGATATCACGATATTTTGATATTTTCGATATTTATTTTTTCAACTACGGTATTTTCAATATAAAAATTATATTAATCATAGTAATACTGTTTATTTGTTATTAAAAATAACCAAAACGTTGCGTACTATATTTTTACGATGTATTATTACATCATTAATATAACAAAGTAACATAATGTTAATTTTTTATTTTATATTCATAAAATTATTAGTAACAATTTATATTCATATTAAAAGTTCCTCATTAAGTATTAAACGTTGGTCAGGAAAAAAATATTCACCAACTAATGCATATTTTTTACTTCTGAATCATAAATATATATAAGAAAATAAAAAGTGATTTTTGAGGATGCATGTACGGTGCGGAAGAGTTTAGTTTGTGGTGATTGAAAATATCGGATATAATCAAAATATCCGATATAGATCAAAATATCAGATATTTTTGATATTTTCGAACCCTGGATACTACTATTTTCCGGTGTTAGGGGTCCTTTCTGACGAAAGTTGCTACAAGTTTTCTTTCTCTTTTTTTTTTTTTTTTTTTGCAGATGTTATATCTCTCCAGTATAAAGTGCAAAAGTTATCACAAGTTTCTTTTTATGGCTGTTATTTCGCTCCGGAATCAGGAGTCCTCCGACGGATCCTACCACACCACTGAACGCGGCTTTATTTCAACGCAAAAAGTAGAAACATTTCAAGCTTAAAGAAGAGTATAGCTCAATCATCCAGACAAAAATTACCCATTTCTTAAAAAACGTTACATAGTATTTTTGTCTACTGGGCTCTTCCAAACTGCAATGCATGAGTCAAATTTTTATAAGAGACACAAATGTTCTGAATTAAATTGTTTATTTTAATGACAGATTAACTTCTTTAATTGTATTCCATTCATAATTACCTCATTTTGTGAATGCAATGCACGAATACTATTGGAGGGAATGGATAAACACTTTGATATGCACGCCTGCTATATAAAAATGATTTTTTCCCAATGATGAATTTATCCATATCAACAGTTTGATTTAAACAATCATAGATAAGGTAAAGTGCTTTAAGTATTTTGACACTTAAAAAGGTTTATAAACCAACATCTTTAAATTAAAAAAAAACATTTTAAACATTAGCAATTTTCTAACATATTAGTTTAGAATGAGATTTTCATTCTTTTTAAGATAGGAAAACTTAATTTTGAAAAATTGCTAAAACATTTACCAATGCTGACATTATACATAAAACAAATTAAATATTTGTTTTATGTAAAAATATCAGTTTTTTTTTTTTTTTTTTTTTGACAGTTTCATAGCACTTTATCTTAATTTACACACACTTAAAATTGAATTTACAAAAGTTGAGGAAAAATGTATGGTACAAACCCAAAAAGATCACTTACCTTCTTCGATATCATTCCTAGCAGCTGCTTCCAAAAGCATGACGCTGGGCACGAAATGCACTTTATAATCATTTTTCTTGATTCGTTTGATAGCGACCAATTCCTTCTTCCTTTTATTGCTGTTGTATTCCTTTTCGCGCTGACTCCACTTTTTCAGTTGTTGCATCCGCCTCCGTTTGGCCAACTTCAGCCGCTCCTGAGTAGTCATTTTGTCGATCTGGGACATTTCGGCAATGAGCTCTGAATGCTCAGCCATTTTTTAAAAATATACTCTTAATTTAAATGACAAGAAACGGAAACTCTGTTGATTAACTCAAACATATAACCATTGTAGTCTTTACACAAAATGCAAAACTAGATGATATCTATATGGTACCGATATCAAAAGTTGCATAATCTTCAAAGCTCAATCTCTTGGAAGGAACAATTTCCTAAGGAGTAATTTCCGATAGTAGCAAAGCGCCGATTATCCGGATCCAGATAGATCCGGTTAACCGAAAATCCGTATAATTGGGCAACTGAAATGGCAAAAGTTTTTTGAAGGGGTTGTCATTAACGATGTATATGGGATCACTCAGACAAACACATTGAAAGTTCTTGAAGAAACACCTAAAAAGTCACTGGAGTCAAAAAGAAAATAAAGTTTACCCGAAGCACAAAATTTGTGGAAGCAAAATCGGAATGCAACATTTGGACGGAAGGCAACTTCATAACAATTAGATGATTCCAATCATTTAACAATACAACAAGACTGTCATAACAGTCGATAGAACGGCCATCCAGGGGATCGAAAAATACTTTCCCGCGCGCCGATTAAAACGAGATTACTTATCTTCTCTTCGAGGAATGTTATTACTTTCTTCGCGGCTGTCAAAGCTGTTTTGGACAGGATGAATGAATACACAGAAGAAGAAAAAACTCCTCGCAAATAAAAGTTGCACACGAACTTGAAGAACGTCTTGACAGCCGAGCGATCGGCGGATGGAATGTTGTGGACGGATTGGATGGGGGGAATCCGCCGAGTTTCACCATGAACTGGTTACTATGGCGACGGAGGCCCGAGAGCAGCGCAGTGTAGCATCTTCGCCCGGAGTTTCATCACCCTACAAAATAAAAAAAAAGAGACACAAAGTTAGTAAACTAGCACAGGCTGAAATTAAAGAAGAAAAAGAGGCTCGCAATTTTCCACGTCACACCTCGAATTCCGTAATTAAAGGGGGATTTTGGGACTTTTCCTCTGATGTGGAGTCGGTCAAGTGGCCTCGAGCCCTGAGGATAGAGATTTATCTAACGCGTTTAGTGCCGAAAGGGGAATGCGAGCGACGACGTCACACTAATTACTAGTCTTAAATTAGGAAACGTACATAAACGCGCTTCTCAGACGACGATAAAAAGATGTTTGATATTTATTGGCATGTCGCGAACTACGTTTTTGAGATCACTCGGAAACTTGAGAAGAGAACAGTAAAATCGCTGAGTGTCAGTTTTAATTAGAGATAGAACGAAGCTTCGGCCACTTCGCGAAACTTTGGCTTGGCCGAATCACGTGGTGTGATTCGGCCGTATCGGCCGAAAATTAAGTTGTAAATATTTATGCTGTAATTATAATTATACAAAATACTGTCCTATAACTTATACATAATTGTCCCATATAATATACGTATTAGAAAATTATATTTAATTAAAACGTTTGTGTGTACTGAACGCTTGGATCCAGAAACTGTCCTACGTGTTTTTTTTTTTTTTTTTTTTCTTGAAAGTTACTAAGAAAAAAATAAGTTACATTAAATTATAAGATCATTCGGAAACCAGAAAAGAACAATAAAACCATCGAGTGTCAGTTGAGATATCTTGTCTTATAAAGCGAATCACCGATTATCCGAACCAAAGCAGATCTGTTTAATGAAAAAATTCAGATAACTGGCTCAACTTAAAAAAATAGCAAATAAAGGCAAAAAGAAATACATAAATAGCAATGTGCAGAACAAATACAACGTTAATGAACGCAAATTTGCAGGAGACTGCAGACAGATGTTACAAGGAACCCCTCTGGCGCCCACGGTGGGAAACGGTTTTAAAAGCACGCTTTATAAAAACAGAACTCCGATTATCCGTATCAAAGCCGATCTGGATAATGGAAAATTTGGATGATTGCCTCAAAATTTATATATATAAAGGTAACGGTGTTTCTTTGTTTCTTTCTTTGTTTGTACGCGATGGCTAGAAGACCCCATAGCACCTATGTCCTGAAACTTGGCACAAAAATTCGAACGTACCCTGGGCCCGCCCGGCCCGTGCACCTCGAACCTAAATTAGAAAAAAAACTAATTCGAAATTTATAATTTACTAATTAAGCTAAATTTCGGCTGATTGGGGGGTAAAAAATCCCCCCACCCCCGAACATTATCTATCGTTGGAAGGAGTATTCCAAACAAGATGATGCTTGTTCCATTTTTCTCAATTAATTAGAACATCAGACATAAGCTATTCTAATTGAGCCAATTTTTAAGGCTTCTCTTTCGAGAAATTGCTGTAACACTAGGTCCACTTTCCAGACAATTTTCAAATCTAACACTAGGTCCATTTTCCAGAGAATTTTTCAATTACTTTCTTTTTAAACATTTTGGAGGAAGTTGCCTTTGTTGCTTATGAATATTTTACTGTTGTTACTTTATTTTAAATTCATTGTGCGTATGTTAATTGATTTTCTTTTTAATTAGAAAGCCGCTTGGCGAATTTGGCGATGAATTATGGAGTTTTTTACATTTGAAAGCTACTGCAAATGTAATTTTGATGTAATTTGTTTTTCTTGAATTCAACGGTTTTTCTTTAAATTTTTAGCACAGGCATCGTTGTGCGGGTACTGGTAGTAAAAAATAAAAGGAAATTGCAATGTTTTTTTAGGTAAGGTGTTTTCACGAACTACGTATGTGAGATCACTCAGATCCGGTCATTCAGATCACTCCGATTATCTGGAACGGTCGAAACCAAGGAAAGTCGGATAGACGGAAAATCAGGATGATTTGGGCAAAAAAAAAAAACACACACACACACACACACACACACACACACGATAGCGGTAACATTTTTTAGGTAAGGATTTTTCCCGAAATACGAATATGATTTCATTCAGAAACTTAACAATGAAATCGCTGAGTGCCAGTGTTTTATACAACAGAGCTCCAATTATCCGGACCGCTCGGAACCGAGGCAAATCTGGTAAACAGAAAACTCGGATGGAAATTAATTTAGATGCAATGTATTATGGCCATATGTTAATGGGAAGCGTTAAAAAAAAATCTTAAAATGTGGCATCTGAATCAAATATGTTTATGGAGGCGCAAAACTTTAAAAAGCAATACATCTTGTTTTGAATTCGGTTGCAGATACGACTTTTGCTCTCAGCGTGGCAGTATAGCATTTCTACACATTTTTTTTTTTTTTTAAATCAGAAATCAAGCCCTGGCAACAGCAATATTGTCAATAAATATCAACAAGTTCACTCGACAGCCGGTTATTGGAGATAAAACCAATTTTCTAACTTTATGAGATACAAAACGAAATACAGTCGACTCCCGCTACAACGCGATTCGACTTACGCGAAATGGCTATAACGCGAATTTTTCGCAAGTCAAATTTTAGAGCTAACGCGAATTTTTCGCCCACAACACGAAATGTTTTTTGGAACTAAGTATCAGCTTCGATATTGGCTACTAAATATTGATTTCGTGAATATTATTACATCCCTTTAAGCATCATTGATAGCCAAAGTTCCCACACCAAACTAACCTAGTGCATCAAAGATCCATTCAGGATCTTTCATTTTTTTTTTTTTTTCATTCTAAATATAGAAATTGATGAAATATAATGGCACCTTAGTGTCACCTTCATCTAAAATTTGTGAAGATAGGAAGAAAAAGAAAGTTCCTGATAAAAAATTAAAAAAAAAAAAAAAACGCCTAAGATTCTCGATATGCTTAAACAAAGACAAAACGTCGACGGTAGCGCGACAATAAGTATGAGTGAATCTTCCATGCGTACAATTAAAAGTCAAAACAAAAAGATATCCGTAAAAGATCAGAACTTAGTTTCAATATTGAAGCTTGCAGAGCAGTCTAGCAAAGTAAATAATATGAAAATGGAAGCTGCTCTTGTATTGTGGATTGATAAAGAGATCAGAGAGAGGAGATGTTTCCACAAATTGAAACGTTATAAAACAAAAGGCGAAGCAACCGTATTAAAAAAAAAAAATAGATAAGAATAACGATCTGATCATGGAGGAGGATCATCAATATCTTCATTTTTTAACACGCTTTTATTAGCTTCACCTGTATGTATGTATGTATGTATCTTGTAACGAAATCTTGCAGCTCAATTTTCGCCCACTTCCTGGGATCAGATTCTTTTGAAATTTGGCACGCGACCTCAGACCCGATGACAATGCAATATTCTATAATCAAATTAATTAATTAACTCTTTTAATTGTTAGTTTCCTCCAATTTTAATCAATATTTTGGTATAAATCCAACAATGTGAAAAAGGAAAATTTTAAAAAAATACAATAAAAAATGCTCGCAAAAATTATTTAAAAATATCTACAAAAACCCTAAATTTTTCTGCATCAGACAAAATTTGTTCCAATGTTCCAAGGTAATTAGAACATGAAATATAATTGTTTTTAACCAATTTCATGCCAAAATTTAGGTGAGCCTTTAATTTGAAATTCATTGCTGATCAGACCATTGTTGAACAAAACTTTCATTCAAATGCATCTCAAATTTTCAAAGTAATATAAATATGATTTCCGCAAACATACATCAATGACTCACAGTAGCTTCCCATCGGGGTGCCCTTGTCTTAACTTCAAAGATTTTACCTCGCACTCGTTTTATAAATAATTTCGTCAATTAAGTCCCAATCTGATTCAAATTTTCATATATCGCACAAAACAAACAATTTTTGCCTGATAATTTTCCAACATGACTAAAAAACAGAAAACTAAAATAATAGATTTAAAAACTAAAAAAACACGCTTTCGTAGCAAAATGAACTAAAAAGTGAAAAATAATCTTTGGATGATAGTAGTTGACCAATCACCTAATTTTAATGTAATACAAAAAAGCGTGGGGGGCTTCTTATCAGTTGTCTTGAATTTCTTCCATTTGTTGTCCAAGCAAAAATGTAAATAGACAGCACCCCACGCTTTTTTGTATTACATTAAAATTAAGTGATTGGTTAACTACTATCATCCAAAGGTTATTTTTCACTTTTTAGTTCATTTTGCTACGAAAGCGTGTTTTTTTTAGTTTTTTAATCTATTATTTTATTAACTCTTAAATATTGTTACTGTATCTACTGTACAATACTATTATAGTGCATCATTTTAATTTTGCTACAAGCTGTGCGTACTGTGTTGTTTTATTTTATGTCTTTTATTTCCATTGGTCATTCATTTAGTGCACCTTAAAGTATTTCATATTGAATAATAGTTTTTTATTTTTTAAATACAGTAAAAGTTTAGTTCTTTATGCAAGAAACTGTAGTGTATGGTTAAGGAATGCTTTAGAGCAGTTTGAGGGGTGTTTATAAGTGCCTAAAAGTATTTGGTATGCTTTAAAAAAATTGTATGCATATATTTTTCCTCAACGCGAAATTTCAACTTAAGCGAGGACTCTTGGAACGCATCCCTCTCGTAAGTCGGAACTCGACTGTAAGAGCACTAATGTGATTATGCCGACTAGGACGTATTATATAATCCCAAAGAGACAACCGGAATTCCCATTGGTTGATTTACGACCTAGGGTTCCTCAGATAAATTAAGGTTAACGCAACATCACATAATGAACCGAGCCAACGCCACTATTACGACAATCAAAACATTCTTCCTCTTTTGGCAACTCGATGAAACGGTAGTTGTCTAGTCCCGTTTCGAATTTAATTTATTAACTCTTGGAACGCAAATCAATCGCACACCTGAAATGCTAACTATTTCCGAGGGCTAATATAATCGCGTGTCAACCGCCAGACGAAGTCGGTGTATTCGAATCACGCTGGAGACCAGGAGTTTGGGTTCTAGGAAGTTTGGAATGGAAGAATTAAGTCAACATTAAATTAAATAAATATGCAGCTGCTGAACTCACAGCGATTGATTCTATTTTCAAGCTTTATTGTTGTTTGAAACTTCACCCGATGCATGTCAAACAGTCTCAGTGCGGATGTCAGTCCCATTTGTTGTACAAAAGCGCGATTTCAAAAAATAAAAATAAAAATAAAATAAATAAATTTAAAAAATTCTCAAGTAAAGGAAGCTAACTTCTTTTGAAAATGGAAATGGATTCTCAATTGATCATAATCTCGTGAAAGACGAAATTTTTTATAAAGCATATATTCTCCTCTTTTACATTTATTTATCATCTAACTTAATATTCGGCTCAATAAATTTGTAGTCTTATTTCACTTGAAGGTAGCAGCGTTCGATATTTTTCGTAAGAAAAAGTATTTTACAGCATTATAACAAAAAGGTGTACTAAAAGAGATATGCAAGGGTTTCTTCTCTTCGAGGAGTGAAAATACTCTTGAACACTTTAAAAATGAGTGAAATTCATTTTGAAGAAGTTAAAAAAACGTAAACATTAAAGACTTAATTAGTAATCCATGCCATAAAAAAACTAAGTTTCTAAGGATGAAATAGATAACGATGGAAGGGAAAATAGAGATGTATACTGTTTTGATTTTTAACCTTAAGAATTTTGAGATTTCCCCCCAAATGAAGAAATAAACGAGCTGATGTGTGCATCACATGACTTCCTTTTACTCCAACTTAATGTCATTTTCTGATTATTGGCAGTTTTAATGTGATTCAGTAGTTTACTCTCTAAATATCACCAACAGCGGCCAAATTGAAACCAGACTTTAAAAAAGTAAATAAATAAAAATAAATAAATAAAAAATCGCCAAATTTGTCGCGAAGTTGGCGACAAAACTTGGCGACCAAAAGACTGGCGATATATCACCAAGTGTCCGCCAAATTATAACACGACTTGAGTTTACATCGAAATTAACAATGATTTCCCCCACAAAAAGGGGCAAAAGACCCCCTTTGGAGCATCCGAATGCAACCAAAAAGGGAGGTGCACAACTAGACTCCACTAAGAGTCCAAGTACCAAATTTCAACTGTCTAGGACATTCCGTTCTTGAGTTATACGACATACATACACACATACGCACATACATACGTACATACAGACGTCACGAGAAAAATCGTTGTAATTAACTCGGGGATCGTCAAAATGGATATTTCGGGTGTATGTACGTTCCTAGGCATATATCCACGTGTGGTCGGGTTGAAAAATAAACTCAACATTCATTCGGGGGTGAGGAAAATTGAAATTAAGGCCGATGTTTGAGTGAAAATTTTTTCGCGAATGCAATACTTTCTTTTTTGTAAAAGAAAGTAAAAATTAACTTTCTCAGGATAAAATAGATGACGATGGCAGGGAAAATAGAGATGTATACTATTTTGATTTTTAAAGTTAAGAATTTTGAGGTTTCCCAGATGAAAAAAAAAAAACAATCAAATGTAATGTTTCTAAAAAATCTCAACTGATTCCCCCCCCCCTTTTCCTCGATGCTAAATTTTTCGTTGCTCGGCGATACAAGGCTCACCTCGAAAATAAAAGTTAGGTCGAATAACACATGCAAAATAATTAAGACTTAAATAAAAGGAGGAAGGGAGACATGCAAAATTTCCCACCAAGTGCAGAAAAGAGCAATATTATAACTGAAAATAAAAAGTTACTCTTTGGAATTTTTTCTTAATTCCAAAACTTTAGTCGTCGTTGATAGGAGCAAACATTCCGTTTGACGGATTTTCTGCCGCCCACCCCCTCCCCCTCCTCATATTAATTCGTGAGCATCAAAGAACTTCTGCGATAAATTTGACAAAGATCCGACGTAAACTGTGGATTCGCAAATAAGGAAATTCCCTCCCTCCGCGCTATGTGAACTGTCCTGAGGATCAAAGGACCTCTGTGCCAAATTTGGTAAAGATTCAACGTAATTGTAGATTTGTACATGGAACCCACCAGGCGCTGATACAGACTACCATTTTAGGGGGGGGGGTCATGCTAAAAAATGACGCCCCCCCCCCCCCCCCATGAACGAACCTACGTTTTGGGGTACGGAAAATTTATTTCAGTTGTCAATAAGGAGCAATATATCGGCCAGGAATAAGGCATCAAATAGGGCATAAACACTGCTAATCGTTACTAATAATAAAGCTCAACGTCTGGATCTCTGTCGAGATCTCTGGATGTCTGTGACGCGCATAGCGCCAAGGCCGATTTTCATGAAATTTGGTACAAAATTAGTTTGTAGCATGGGGGTGCGCAGTGTGCATTTCAAAACGATTTTTCGAAAATTCGATTTTGTTCTTTTCTATTCCAATTTTAAGAACATTTTCATGAGCAAATTATCATAACATGGACAAGCAAATTACCATAACAAGGACGAGCAAATTTTCATAGCAAATTGGCGAAAAATTCATCATCCATTATTTTTAAACATACAGGCGAACTAAATGACCTTTTAATTTTCTACTACGGGCAAAGCTGTGCGGGTACCACTCGTTAATTACATATAAGCAATGAAAAAAAATTCTCATTCTAAATAAATGCGTCAAAAAAATTTTTATGAAATGAAAAATGACTGAAATCGTTTACATTTTATTAAAGTGTTTGTGCACAATGTGGACGGATAGTATTGACAGTGGTTTAGGGGGGGGGAGTCATGGCCCCCATGACCCTCCACTTGTATCCGCGCCTGGAACACACACATGCATTTATACGTGCATAGATGAAAAGCGTCAAAAATACGTTTGACTGAATTTTTGAAGCGTGTTTTCAATGCGTGAAATATGAATTAGCTCGTAGAGGCGTTAAAATATCTCTGACTTAATATGAAGGAGTTAATTAATAATTCTGTGCACTTAAAACTTTAAAATGACAGTCATTTGTTGCCAAAAATTACATTGCCGTTTTAAGGGAAGGGTGCATGTCACAGACTTCAAAAAAATCTATCGGGTCGTTCCCAAAAATAGTAATTATAGCGAAGCTTACATAAATTTATTAGCATCCAAAAGTAGACACAAATTTATTAAAAATTCCTATATACAGTGGCTCCCAAAAGTGTTCGTACACTTTGAAATTTTTTAGTAAAACCAAAATAATGCGAAACTGAATTCGAATATGAAGTCCATTTTTTTTTACATCATTCCTATTTCATTCTAAATAAAAACCTGTATTCTTTTAAAATTATTGACGGATCTTCTTTTTGAAATGGGCCAAAAAACGAAGAGACAGAGAAATAATATGCCACAAAAGTCATCGTACACTCAAATATTTCCGAATAAATTCATGATTAAAATTATCATATGTCGTTTTTTTTTATTATTATTTTTGCAATGTGTTGACTCAAAGTCATTTGGCTTTAATTTTTTGTTTATTTATTCCTTAATACTGTGCTTATTACTTTAAAATGGCTGGTATTCGTAAAAAACTACAAACACCATTCAAAATTTGAATTTTTTCCTCACAGTAGCGGTAAATTGGTTTGAAATGTCTAAATTAGTTAATTTATTCCATTCTATATTAAAGTGTTTGATAAAATGCTTTAAAGAAAATAATCGGACCGAAAACAAGGTAAGAAAAGGTCAATC
This sequence comes from Uloborus diversus, assembly GCF_026930045.1. Taxonomy (NCBI): domain Eukaryota; kingdom Metazoa; phylum Arthropoda; class Arachnida; order Araneae; family Uloboridae; genus Uloborus; species Uloborus diversus. The sequence goes on along the minus strand of NC_072737.1, from coordinate 166,988,334 downwards.
GGCAAAGCGTGATCGGATATTTACAGTTAAAAAAATTGTAAAAAAGACACATTTGAGTGCTGTAAAAGTTCCTGCAGAGTAAAATGAAAATTTTTACATTTAATTTTCACCTAAAATTGTTCGCTAAGTTCTCTGATTAGCTGGTTCAAATGGGACCTCTTCCAGCAGAAATTTTCTTGGCCGTGCGGAAAAACATAAAGCTTACGCTTTTCGTTGCAAAATCAATGATAAATAAGCTCAAAACGTTTTGAAATTACGTCTTACTTAGAGATAAAAATTTATTCAACATCTTTGGTTAAATTTTTGCATAATTGTAAATAGAAGAAAAAAATAGGAACTTAATCTTAAGAACTTAGTTGCACCAGTTAATCAGGACGGTGAAGACGTTTTTGTGTGAGGGTGCATATCAGCATCAGGACTTGGTAGTTTGGAATTTTTTGATGAAATAATGAACCATGCTGTTCATTTAAATATTTTAAAAACCACTTTTAAACTATTAGCCAAAAATTTGGTTATCGGAAAGAACTTTGTTTTTTATCAAGACAACGATAAGAAGCATACGGTTTTCAACGTTTGCGTCTAGTTCCTCAAAAATGGTCCTTAAGTTTAGAAAATACCCCTTCAATCTCCAGATTTGAACTTAATGCGACATATTTAGAGATATCTGGAGGCTAGATTACGAAAATACGGCTTTAAAACGAAAATAGAGCTAGTAACAATAAGACTCGAAGTGTGGTTGAACACTTACTCAGAAATTACGCAAAAAAAAAAAAAAAAAAAAAAAAAGAAAGAAAAAAAATGAAATCTATTCCCAGACGCTTAAAAGGTGTTATTGATACTGCATGATATTCTACTAAATAATAACTTAATAAAAAGTTAGATTGTTCAATAATATATAGATATTTTTTAAAGTGTACGAAGACTTTTGTAAGATAAAATTTCCGGCACTTTTTAATTTTTGATTTTTAAAAAATTAAATTTTAATATTTTTTTTAAAAAATGTAGTATTGTTGAAAATTGATCATAAATCTTATAATTAAATACTTATTCCTAAATATTAATTCTAACAAATGGATAGTGCCCTATTTCATTGAAAGTCGTAGGTGTACGAACACTTTTGGGAGCCACTAAGTAGTAGGGGTGCGACATCGATGTCGATGTTTTGGAAACATCGATGTTTTTGTCAAAACATCGATGTTTTACTTTTGATGTTTTGGGACCATCGATGTTTTGGTTTCGATACTGCTGTTTTTGCATTTTAATAAAAATAATCATAAAATTTGCTCCAATTTTCTCGCTAGGTACTTAAGAGTACTTATGGAGTTGCCAAAAAAAAAAATCTTTTTTTTTTTTGCACCCATTTTATAAGAGCAATTTTTCTGTGCAGAGGATGATTTTTGGGAAGACTACAAGATGGTAGAAGATTACTAGAGAGTAAGGAAGAGAGGTCAAAGCTACTGGGAGAACCTGATACTGGTAGTCTGGCGCTAGAACTTGCAGTCTATTTCAAGGTTCCAGTTCTTAAACTAAAGGAAAATCCTAGACGTTACTACGGTGAAAATTATAACTTTAAAAATTCAGAGCTGGTAAAAGTTGCTTTAAAGTATTTGATAGTGATGGCAATTTCTGTTCCATCGGAAAGAGATGTTTCTCTGACTAGAGGGATAGTGTGCGAAAAGAGAAATGCGCTTCTGGGGAACAAAGTAAACAAACTTAGTTTTCTCCAAACTGTCAGCACCAATATTCGGGGTTACTTATCGATTTCCACCACCAAGTCGTCCCTCTATTACTTACAATTTGTGTTTAATTATTAACTAACAGTACAACACATATTTCTTGCTCTTAAAAATAGTTTAGAATTAATTGTGTATTTTAAAAATAATTAGCACAACTTTTTCTCATCATTCAACTTACGGTAAGTGCTATGACGCATTTTTTCTTAGATTCTTTTTTGATGTAAATTTACTTTTAGTTTCATTCAGTTTGAAAATATTTCCTTATTACTATAACTAGTTTGTATTAATAGGTGCTTGTCTTATTATCAATTTTTGTCCTACTATAATACAAAGATGTTGCGAAATTATTCTTATTATATTATGTTCATGATTTGAAGTTCAGTATTTTTAATATATTCGTCGGGTACGTATTTTTTGTATTGCTTAAATTAGTGTAGTATATTCAAAAATGAATGTTATACATTGATAAAAAGATCGATGTTTGGAAACATCGATGTTTTTCGATCGATGTATCAATACCATCGATGTTTTAATTTCTAACATCGATGTTTTGCCATCGATGTCGCACCTCTAGTAAGTAGCGCTCTTTGGTCCGAAGCTCCGAAAAAAATCAATTCGCAGGCAACTCAGCTCTTTCGATTGATATCAAAGTTTTCAAATACGCAAGAATGATATCGCCATCAATATCCCAAAAAGAAAAACATCATTGCACTTTTAATTAGTTTCTACTAAGGTAAAACACCAGTAGTGTCCAGTCATGCTTCAGTAGTGGCTACTTCAAGGTTACTTATATACTTTAAAGAAAGAAATGAACAATAATAATGTGACTTTTTGTTGGTACTTAATGTAACTATCATATTGAATCAATTTTATTCATCAGTTATTTGAATTAAAAGTAAGTAATGTAAATTCTTCGGATGAGAGAATGTCAGATGGCCACTACTGAAATTTTCAGATTTCGAGTAGCCACTCCTGGATCAAATTTGAGGTTTGGGAAAAATTGATAAAAATTGAGCAAATTGAAATTCCGGCATTTTTGAAAATTGGAATGATTTAGAAATAGTTGGGCAATACGCTCATTGAGTTTCAAGAGGGGCAATGAATATTGTAGACCCACAGTTTAAAAATATACTTCACTATGGCTACTACTGGTGCGTTTACCTTAATTAAATACCATTGAAGATGAGACTGGGTTTAGTGGGATCCATGGAAATGTTTGATGTTTTTAATGCCCAGGTAGATACTCAACTCATTTTCATGACAGTGCCCACTCAAACACCACACGGGTTTGAAATCGAAGTGAGTGGACCAATTCTTTGTAAAGAAACAATGTGATTTTTTTTCTTTTAATATCTTGCAAACACTTCTGTGTAATTCTGTAACAAAGCATAGCCAAAAGGTCAGGGGTGCCCTTCCCTAAGAGCAAGGGCGCACCCCCTTAAATATCGCGAAGATCCACCCAAAAGCTAGATCCCCCCCCAAAAGGGAAAGTACCCCTTAAAACACCCCCCCCCCCCAAAATATAATTTCAATGGCGAAATCTGCGCCATGACCCCCCCCCCCCCAAGTGTGGACCCTTGCAAAAGGTAATTCAGCTTATTTAAGGATCTGTTTTGCTTATTTCCCGATTATTAAAGGCAATCCGAACACTCGAAAATCCGGACAATACGTTCGGATTTTGGAGTGTTCGGATCCGGCTTTTCGACTGTTCGGATTACCTTTAGCCCAAGTTAGTCGGAAAAAACCAGTTTGTACACAGGGATGTTCCCATAGGGTATATACTCCATATACGCCGTATCCTCTCAAACATTTTATAGACATATAGCGTATACTCTTAAGCTTCAAAAATGTTCAATATTATGATATATCATGTATATCATCGCATACACATATTGTGCGCAATGAATTACTGGTAGTATACCCTCAGAAAAATTGATGGAAACATCACTGTTTGTACAGTACCAAAGTGATAGATTCTGCTACTTTAGTCTAATGTGAGAGATATGAGGCACTGAAGTGAAATCGCTGTTTTTTGCAAACAAAATTCGATCCATTTAACTTTTCCGAACAACCGGAACGGCATTCCCTTCTAGAGTCACATCTAAAATTCATAAGGCAATGAATTTAACATGTAAACGACATTTCGTGTGACATGAATAGAATGTTTTATACATTTATCAGAACTCCGCAGCACACATAACTGAAACTATGAATTTTAAACATTTTGTTTTTAGTATATACTATTTTCAAAGCGGCTCTCACACTTTCTCATCCTGCTTTAAAACACGAAACTTTTCCAACTTTTTTCACGACTTAGCGACGAATTTTCCCGAGCGCTTCTTCTCAGGCGAATATTCAATCACAAACTTGCTCCGTTTACTGCCCTTCAGGACATAAACTCGTTTCGCTTTACTGTTTCCATAAGATTTTCACTCAGTTTCAGAATTTACTCGACTCACAATTGAAGTAACAGATAGTTTTGATGTTGTTTCACAGTCCTTCAGTTTTCTGGGTGTTCCTACTTTCTTCTTGTTTTCAGACAGCCTTCTCCCCTCACCACCCTCCTTTCTTTTTTTTAGTGAAGACCTCATGCTTAACAGGGTTCGAATATATCATGATATTTTCGAAAATATCGAAAGTATCCGATATTTTGATATATATGCGATATTTTCATTTAGCACAAACTAAAGTCATCAAAATAGTAAATGCATCCTCAAACCACTTTTTTTTTTTTTTTTTTTTTTGATATCTTATTACAATATGTAGACTTAAAATTAAGGTTTCTTTCATTACTTATATCTAAAATTTCATTTTACATTTTTATCAATTTTAATGGATTTACTTTAGCATTAGCTGTTTTACTGAATTTTCTTCTGTTAACTACTTTTACATAGTTATATGATTCATAAATAAAAAATATGCATTTTAGTCATTAGACATTTTCTTTTTTTCTGACCAACGTTTAATATTTAATTAGGCACTTCTAATATGAATTAAAATTTTTACATTACTAATTTTTTTATGAATATTAAAATAAAAATTAATATTATATTACATTGTTATATTAATGATGTATTAATACATTATAAAAATTTTGTACATAACTTTTTGGTGATTTTCTTACTACTATTTTATATGCGAAAGTTTGTCTGTATGGATGTTTGTTACTCTTTCACGCAAAAACTATTGACTGGATTTTGATGAAACTTTACAATAATATAGCTTATGCATCAGAATAACACATAGGGTAGTTTTCGTCCCATTATGGGGGGCAATAAAACACAATTTTCGTATAAATTCTCTAATATGGGGATGAAAAAATACTTGCACATATTAACATTATATGTCCATCGAAAGCTCTGATTTTTCTGCTGAAGATGGCACCTGTTCGAAATTTCTAAGTAGAATAAGAAACGAGTTATGAGCTTTTTAGTTCCATGTTCGAAGGCTTTCCTTAACTCAATACAATATTTAGTGTATCATCTCAACTCCCTGTCGATAACGACTATTGTTGTATTGTTGACTATCTTTGCTTTTCGTGACTGTTCAAGGCTTTTCTCAAGTCAAATCCTGAAGTAAGATTTTTACACAAGATTGGCAAACAATGCATGGATTTGGCTGATTTTTTTCCATTTTAATGCAACTTTGAGGCAATTAATGGTTTTTTTTTATTTATTTGTATTGACTGGGTATTTAATCGATTAGCTGGAATCTAGCCAAACTTTTTTTGTGGAATCATTTTAATAGCTAAGGCATTTGGCATTTTTTTCAACTGTCGCTGTTTTTGAAGCTACGCAATACTGTTTCTCGGTTTTCACCATGTAACCAAATATCGCCATTTCTTTAATATTTCTTTCTTTAAATTTGTTAACACGTAAAATAATTCGCCAACTAATTCGCAAATTCATAAACAGCGCAAAAACTTCCATTACTTTGTCTTTGCACACAATTTCAAACAATTGCCAAATTTTTACTGTTTATTGGAAGCATTTCGGGTAGCATCATTGTTGACCCTATTTTGGGACGATTTCTAACTCGACGTTAAATCCCGGTTATCACAAGTTTGCCATTTCAACTGCGCTTGCGCGCGGATTTTGCCGATTTCAAAAATCTTGCTCAAACTAATTAAACACATTTTAAATCTTACTACTATTATATATGCGAAAGTTTGTCTGTATGGATGTATGGATGTATGGATGTTTGGATGTATGGATGTTTGTTACTCTTTCACGCAAAAACTACTGAACAGATTTTGATGAAACTTTACAATAATATAGCTTATGCATCAGAATAACACATAGGGTAGTTTTCGTCCCGTTATGGGGGGGCAAAACCCCCTTTAGGGGAGCAATAAAATACAATTTTCGTATAAATTCTCTAATATAGGGATGAAAAAATACTTGCACATATTTACATTATATGTCCATCGAAAGCTCTGATTTTTCTGCTGAAGATGGCACTTATTCGAAATTTCTAAGTAGAATAAAAAACGAGTTATGAGCTTTTTAGTTCCATGTTCGAAGGCTTTCCTAAACTCAATACAGTATTTAGTGTATCATCTCAACTCCCTGTCGATAACGACTATTGTTGTATTGTTGACTATCTTTGCTTTTCATGACTGTTCAAGGCTTTTCTCAAGTCAAATCTTGAAGTAAGATTTTTGCACAAGATTGACAAATAATACATGATTTACATGATGCATGATGCATACATGAATACATGATGTCATAATGTTTCTCAGTTTTCACCATGTAAACAAAATATCGCCAATCAAAGAATCTTCAAAAAACTTTTTTTACTGTGTTAAATAATCCAGCAACTAAATTAGGCAAATCCATAAACAGCACAAAAACTTCCATTAATTTTTCCTTTTTGCACAATTTCAAACAATCGCCAAATTTTACTACTTATTTTGGAAACATTTCGGATGAAACTCTTTAGCGCCATTTTATGGTGACCAAAAGTATCTCAGCACCTGGCGATAATATCTTTGTAACGAAAATTAATAGATCGTTTTACAAAGTAAGGAAAGAAGGAGGGAGCATCATCGAAGGTATCCCAAAACGATACCCGCAAATTCGGTAAAATCGCACCAAAAGCCCACATTGATTGAAATTTCCCAAAATAACTAAAGCAAGTATAAGGGGATTACGAGCAACGTCAATAGCAATACAGAGAAGGTTTTAAACTCCATGTTAAAAAACAGAGTATCAACAGATTAATCTTTTTAAACATGAGAAGAATAATTTCATGTTTTGGAAATTTGTATATGCTTAAATATAGTGCTTTCGTTTCTAAATCAATACTATTTTGTTCTTTATACTTATTGCTATTTTACTTTTATGGGTAAGGAAGAAACTCTACTTTTAATCATGTCAAAAAGATGTGTTTTAAATTCTTTCACTTAAACCAGAAAAAAAAAGCAAGTAACGATTTTTTCTCATAATTATTACTGACCCAGGCAACGCCGGGTATTTTTGCTAGTTTGTTAATAAATATGAGTTAACAACAGATAAAAATTAGAAATTACAAAGTTTTCTTCGATTTATTTTTTAGGTCTCGGTAAAGATTGAGTTTTGCGTCTTAATTATGAATGGATTCGGAGTCTGATTTTTCTATCAAACAAATGCCCTTTTCAGGGCCAAATTTTTAACCTCAGAAGAGCGTACTCGAATTGCAGCATCACTTCTAATACAAAGCCGAACCCTCAACCTAAATACAAATGTATAATACTAAGCTATTTACGCCTAACGTAAAATATCCGCAAAAGACGAATATCTGTACTCATACTCCAATCATTTTTGAAGTACATAACATGTTTTACGTTTACGTGAAGTAAGTATTTCCAAACCAATAAATATTGAAGTGTCATTTTTCTCTTTTCATTATAAAGATTATCAGTTATTCATATCCGTAGTTTCGTATAATGTATCCAGAAATCGCTGAGAAAATATTCTAATCGCATTCATTAATTTGTTGGGACTCTAGCTCAATCTAAATATAAACAACACGAAATCTTAAAACAGAAAGTTCAAAAAGCTAAGTCCGTGCGCAAGCGCAGTTGAAATGGCAAATTTGTGATAACCGGGATTTAACGTCTTGTCGATTTCTACGGTAAGAAGTTACACATTATACGATAATTTAGATTGCCGGTGTAGCGCTGGATATTATGTATTTGATGGAGATCGGGATTATAAGGGAACTGTTTCACTTTATTTAAGAATAGTTGACCTCACTCGAATTGGATTTTTTGGGAATTACCCAAACTGACTCTTTACAACTCCTGAACGTTTTCGTGATTTATTTTTTGTGATTTTTGGGTTTCTTCTCAGTTTTGCCAACATTTCATTTACTCCTTTCCCCCTAATTTTCAGTTTTAATCATACCTTTTGATACATTTAAGGGGGCAGGCAATTTGAAATGTCGGCGAAACTAGAGACAAACAATGTCTTGGTAACTATTTGACCTCTGCCTGAAATGACCATTAACTTGAATCAATTGAAAAAAAAACTACATCAACGTGAGCGAAGCCGTGGGCAAAAGCTAGTTAATAATAAATGAACAATATTACAATATATTCATTATAATATATTTTTTATATATTATAATGAACAATTATAATATATAAAAGAATTTATATTGAAAATATCGTAGTTGAAAAAATAAATATCGAAAATATCAAAATATCATGATATTTTCAAGATAAATATCGGATATATATCGTGACATATATCATGATATACATCGGCAAACCCAGATGCGTAATATATCGAATTCTATTCTTCATGAATTTGTGTGTATAACCACAGTCCGACTTAAATTGTGAATTCTTTGGAGCCAGGAAAATTTGTAAGAGGCCACATAAATAAAATTCTTTCTCTGAGTACCGCAGAACTTCCTTTAGTCAGCCCCCCTTTGGCCAGATCGCCGGTTAATCCGGATCAAATTTGTAGGGCCAAAAAAAAAAAAAAGGTTTATGTTCGCATAAACTTTTAAGTTATGATAGTTGAACAATAAGTACGCCGAGCATTTGCTTTTTATTGGTTGGTAACTTGATGCTCAATAACTCTCGGTCTCAAATTTTCCTCGCATCTCAATGCATATGCGTGATAGACTCTATCCATAATTTAATTGTTGCAAAGTGGCTAAGTTTAGCTTGGTAAGGATACCCCTTTGAAACAGGTGCAGCGCCAAGCAATCATGTCTCTAATTAAGCTCAGTGTCAACCATGGTTGAAAGTGCACTCAAATAAAATTTTTTGAAGACAAGGTGAAATTTTCGGAAACTATGAAAAAGCTTGCCCCCCCCCCCAAAAAAAAAAATAAATCTCTTTGAATAAGCACACAAAACTTTAAGTTTTTACATTTTTTAAAATAATTTTTCAGTTTCAGAATGTGTTGTTAGCCCAAAATTTTTGGGAATAGCAATCCAAAAATTTCGGAATAATCGGGTCACAACCTCTGATGTCACCACACAATTAATGTCATGCTTAATTCTTTTTAAAAAGTTCTGTTCATTTTTAGAAAACAGCAATTTGAAAATACATTATACTTATCTAGTATTTACACGGCAAACGCTTTTCTGGAATATTCTTTTTGAAACAGAACTTGTCTCTACTAACCTAGAATACCTCATAAACAATTGAGGAGCTTGCAAAGATAAAAATTAGATAGCACGTCTGCTTTCGACTTTGTTATCTCGAATGCAACTACTAAAACAGTACTTCTGTTTATAATTTCACGCTTGAATTAAGGTTTTATTGCCATAAAATAGGTTTTACCGTCACAAATTATGACTTAAAATGATATAACAGTAGGATGGTAATGTTTCTGCAGGATGACGATAATGTTGAGAATCTAATTGAATGAGGTTAAGAGGCTTTTGAGTGGCAATTATTTTTACTCATTTGGATTTTCTTTTTTTCATAAACTAATTATATATTTCTAGCTTTTACAACTAAGGTTATAATACTTGCACACTGTAAGCAGAATTATCCACCCATTTTCATGATTATTTTCTCACGTAAAAATTCAAAAATGCGCAGTTTGCGCAGATCATTTTTACTTCCTTTTACAAAAAAGGAAGTATTGTATTCGCGAAAAAAATTTCACTCAATAATCGACCTTAATTTCCATTTTGCTCACCCCCAAATAAATGTTGAGTTTTTTTTTTTTTTTTGAGCAATCACGATTGCTTATTGTTCTCACTTGACAGTCCTTGATGTTCCTGTTCCTTTTTGAGCTTGGACCAGGGCTGCAGCACCACCGTTCACCGGCGGCGGCGCGGCTGGTCCTGAGCACTGTCCCCCGGAATCCGCTTTTGCTGGGCGGTGGCGTCCATGTCCTACACACGCATGCTCATACACACCACCCTACGCGCGCACGCCTTTACACACATACACACGCCTACACACACACGCACACAACTTTATACACGTAAGCACCCAGGAGGAGGGACATGCTTGGGCGGGGGAGCCATTTCTAGAAACAATAACTCTAACCAGTAGAGTCTTGTCGCAACTCGTGATTGCGAAAAACATAATTTGAATTCAAAGTTTTGGAATTCAAATTACAGTTTTTTTTTTTTTTTTTTTTCGACTTGACCACACGTGAATAAGTGCCTAAGAACGTATAGACACGCGAAATATCCATTTTGACGATTCCCGAGTTAGTTACAACGAGTTTTCTCGTGACGTCCGTATGTACGTATGTATGTGCGGATGTGCGTATGTATGTCGCATAACTCAAGAACGGTATGTCCTAGAAAGTTGAAATTTGGTACGTGGAGCCCTAGCGGGGTCTAGTTGTGCCCCTCCCATTTTGGTTGCATTTGGGTGTTTCTAAGGGGTAGTTTGCCCCTTTTTGGTGGGAAATCATTGTTAATTTCGACGTAAACTCAAGTGGTGTAACAATTTGGCGGACACTTGGCGATATAACGCCAGTCTTTTGGTCGCCAGCTTGGCGACAAATTTGGCGATTTTTTTTATATTTTTAATCTGGTTTCAATTTGTCTACTGTTGGTGATATTTAGAGAGTAAATTATTGAATCACATTAAAATTACCAAAAATAGGAAAATGACATTAAATTGGAGTAAAAGGAAGTCATGTGAGGCACACATCAGCTCGTTTAATCTACTGAGATGTGGGAAAAAAAATGGTACAGTAAAAAGTTTTTCAATCTGCTTCAACAGCTTAATACAGAAATTATTTTCGGTATTTTAGGCACTGAACATATCATTTGAAAGTTGCGCGAGTTGTAGTGTAGGGGAGAGTGTTGTACCTTGGGACGTTTATATCTTGGAACTCTGCTAATTTCTAAGAATCTATTTTTAGCAGCCATGTTTTTGTAATCTCTAATAGTAACCTTCAGCACTAAATAATGGTGTTATAGTAAAAATCATCATCAAATGAGTAAAATTGACGATTTTCTGAAAGAAAGAAAATTTTATGAGTCCAAAGTAAATATTTTTTTCATTGTTTTTCATTTTCTGTCTTTGTATTTGTAAATTTAATCAACAGAATTTTATTTTGTTACTAGCAAAAATACCCGGCGTTGCCTGGGTCAGTAATAATTGTGAGAAACAATCGCTGCTTTCATTCGTTTTCTGTTTCAACTGAAAAACTCAAAACACCCAGCTTTGATGTGATTTAAAATCGAGCTTCTTCCTTACCCATAAAAGTAAAATAGCAATAAGTATAAAGAACGACATTTAAGCATATAAAAATTTGAAGAATTTTCAAAATATGAAATTTCACTTGTTTATAAAGATTTATCAGTTTTTTTTTTTTTTTTTTTTTTTTTTTTGAACACAGTCTAAAACCTTTTCTATATGATGGCTTTTGAAACACAAACGGTTTTAAAAAATGTAGTCGCCCGCAATCCCACTATACTTGCCTTAGTTATTTTGGGAAATTTCAATTATTGTGGGTTCTTGGTGCGATTTAAAATGTTACCAAATTCGTAGTAATCGTTTTGGGATACCTTGGATTATGCTCCTCCTCCCTACTTTGTAAAATTGTTTGTTACTAATTTTCGTCAATGAGATATTGTTGCGAAATACTGAGATACCCCGGTACCCCGGACATCCGGACAGAAGTAGCCCTTTATGTATAAAGATGAGAATGCAATTCCTAAGAAAACAATAAATGTCATGCTTGCTCCAGAGAGGTCTTGATTCAAAATTTACATTATGATTACTTTTAATGTTGCTGTTGTTAGGCAACGAATTTTCGAAACAATGGGTTTAATCTTTAATCATTTGATGTGGAAATTACACGACATTTACTGTTTTCGATCACGACGTTTTTAAACTAAGTGTTTTAGCAATAAATTATAGCCTAAGTTGTTCCCTGATAATTTAGCTATCTATGGTGGAAAAATGGTTAAAATCCGTCATGTAGTTTTGAAGTTTACCCCGGACATCCGTACAGAAGTAGCCCTTTATGTATAAAGATGAGTGACTTTTATAGGCTTTAAAGCTTGAAAAAGGGGGGGGGGGCACTCCGAATAAGAGGAAACGTAAAGATTAAGTAAAATTTAATCTTTTGGTATTTCCTGTGGCACTTAAAATACAATGAATTGTTTTCTAGTAAGCAGTTTTGATTTTTTTCTTGCCCCCTCCCCCTTTTTTTTCTTCTTTTTCCCTTTTCTCTCCCCCTTTTCTTTTTTTTTATTTTGGGGGGAGGGTCTCGGTGGCATAACTGACAAGAGAGCCTTGGCTCTCTGCGGCGCTGGGTTCGACTGTAGTCGTTTTGTGAAATATTTCACAAAATACTCTTGTCATACCATCAATTACAAAAAACAGTTAAAAACCAAGACATTTTTGAATCTTCAAAGAGTGCAACAAGAGCAACAGTTGCATTACAAATAACTCTTGCAACTGTTAATTACTGTGTATATGTTAATTTATTTGTGTGTCATTATTCTACTGTAGCAGCGCCCTCTGTATTGCTATTTATACCTTAGATCATTAACACATAGATCCGGCAAGTGGGTGTGGTTGTTGACGCAGGAATCTTTGGGGGGAGGGAGTGAGGGGAGACCACGTGACTCTGTCCTTCCACGGAAGCACTCTTTCCCATGTCTGCACTTTGTACGGATTTGAATGGTCGTCGATTTTAATTTTTTAGCTTCTGCCTGAAATGTTTTGGCATTTTTTTTTCTGTCACCCGCAAGCGCACATAGTTTACTGATTCATGGATAAATGCTTTTTTTTTTTTTTTTCAATTTCTACAGTAAGTTGTTGAGTTATGCCTATTTAAAAACAGTTCTAAAAGTTGCGCTCTCGTAGAATAGTGACAGAAAAAGAAAGCGTCGAAATCCAAAGGACCAGACCGAACCACGCGGTACAAGGCGACGAAATTACTTGATCTTCTTCCCGAGAAAACTTGTCGCCTTTACTCCTGCTTCAGCGTAAACAATAGCGACTGAATGGAATATAGCGTGTCTATTTCTCAATGGTCAAAGATTTACACGGGCGGTTTCCGTGAAGCTGGAAGAAATGGTAAGACATGTTGAAAGATGTATGCACTTTGAAATGTCGCAAATAAATGAAGTAAAACTCAATTCCAGTTATCCTCAGCTCTTTTCTAACATAAAACATGTTTACAATTCACTACCAGCGACCATCAGCTACGCATTGCACCCATATAGTTAGAGATAACTCATCTAACAAATCATTTCACCCTCTACGATCGCAAAGAGCGGTCACAAATAAATCGCAGATCTCCGAGATAATTACGGCTATGCTTTTGGAATAAATGTCGTCCATTCGTTACTCCGAGAGCGGCTTAAGTTAAAGCTCAGACAGACTTTATGAAATATAATCTACAGTGCAGAAATCACTCATGAATGATGCAAGGAGATTTTCCAAAGTGACAGAAAGTGGAGGGTGGTTAAACGGCCTTTCAGAATAAAATTCTGATGAATTCGACCACTTTAATGAGAAAATTGCTTAGAATCATTACAGTCAATAACTGATGACGGAATTATAGAAAGCAGAGAAATGAATCTCCTTAAGGGCTCTCAATAAAGGATGTCAAATATTTCGCAAACAAATCTGATCCTTTCCCCCCTTTGTCACAAAAGGTCATATTTCAACTTACTTCTTCCCCTCCTCTTGTCACGTGTCACGATGTTTTTCATGAGCATGTTGTCATAAAAAATACGTGTTGACACATTTCTTGTATCGGGTGTGTTGACATCCTATTGCACTTCTTGCAACGATCAGAGGTCATGGGAGGTCAATATGAGCTCCCAAAAAAAGACATCAAGGTATGACCTCCCCTGAACCAGGGGTGCCCCCTGCCTTCGAGAGAGGGCACCCATGGTTCGTGCCATGGTCAACCCAGGCGCGTCATTTAGGGGGATTCATGAGGGGGACAATGGACCCCCCCCCCCCTCCCCCAGCTTGTTGAAACTAACGTATTTCCATAAAAGTGGGAGAGACTTTCGTTGTTTTTAAGGTGTACTCCAAATGTAATTTTTAAAAAAGGTCAAACACTGGCGTTTGTATTCTGAACGGATAATAAATTTAACAAAAATAATTCGAAGCAAGTGAATTTATAGTAGCTGGGTAAAGGATTTGCAACTAAAAATAATATATGTAACGTTATAAAGTTGAAAAGATTAAATATAATTTTAAATGTTGGGGAAAGATTTCAGATTTGAAGTATTGGGATTCTTTTTTGTAAACACTTCAATGCAATTGGGTGTGATCCCTCAAAAGGATGTCCCCCGGCAATCCCCCCCCCCCTTGTAATGGGGCTTCAGCGTATTACAGTAAATAGAAATTTAAAATGCTATGAAAACTAAATGCTGCTAAAAAATGCATTATTTGTTCAAAAATAAATACGTAGGTTTGACATACTCTTCATTTTTTAATTTACATATAAGTGGGCGAGGTTTTTATTGTTTTTGAAGAAAATATGTATTGAATAGATACCCTTTGCCTCCTTCTCGGAAAAAAAAATTGAAATGACAGGCCTTTTCATAAATATAGACCAAACTCATAGAAATGCCAACGTTTCATCGAGTTATAATTACAGATGATGAGATCCCTATTCAGCAAATGCAACGTGTCCAGGGGTTCCCACAGAGGGGGGGGGGGATTATGGCGCAAGTTGCGCCATAATATAAATAATTACGTTATAAATTGATTTCATTTTTAATTTAAGTTATTTATTTTATTTTATTCTGTTTATATTTTATTTCATTTATTTATTTAGTTTGTGAATATGTGTCATTGGCATAGCACAGAGCTTTTCTAATGAAATAATAATAACAATGAAAAATAAATAAACAAATAAATAAAAAATATTTAAAAAATAAATAAATAAAACACATTAAAAATATAAAAAAAAGAGCTAGAAAATAAAAATAAAAAAGGGAAAGAAGGTTGAGATTTTTTTTCTGGGGAGAAGGAGGGGGGGGGGGGCAATCAAGGGCACCCATATGCAAAATTTTAAGGGGGCGGCTCAAAAATTTTCCCTATGGTTTAGCAGAATATTTTCACCATAGAAACCGATTTCAGTACAGATAAGAGTTATTAAATTTTGATATGTTAAATAACTTATTCATTAATGGGTGGAAAAGACATTTTTATACAGTTTTGGAATGAAAAAAGCACAAAAAGCAAGGAAATTCTCATTTCAAGGGGAGGGGCTTGAGCCCCCCCTTGCCCAATATAGGGCGCCCTTGGGGTGAATCTGCGCCATTGGGGGGGGGGGGCACCCCTGAACGTGTCAGTTGCTTAAGTTGAAAGACAGAAATTTTCCTTTTTATTACATTTTTACCACCCAACGTCCAAATTCCTAATAAATACCTCGAGACGCATTTTATATTCCAAAACGCGGCCTGCACTTTTAATCAAAATCTAAAACGCTTCGCTTCGTTGAAGCAGAGCATCATCCCTGAATATGAATAAATTCAGTCGAAATTTATTCGGCAGCAACTCAACGACTCATTTCTTGTGACTTATTGGCGGGTGGTTCGTCTGATAACGCCAGAGAAGGCCCACAGGGAATAATTGAAAACTAGCAACAAATACCTTTTGGATTGGAGCACTGCTGAAGATAACTAATAACCACCGACTCAGGGGAGAGGTATATGGAAGCAGCGAACTTGTGATAAGCAGCGAAGGAAGTTGAAAACATTTGGCAATAACAGGACTCTCGCGGGATTGGGATATTTTTGCAACCAAGGCTTATAAGCAACAATAGCATTGGCTAAGAAACACCCAATAAGATACCTGACGGAGGGGGGGGGGGGGAGAGAAATAGTGGTTTTTTACTGAATAATTACAGCAAAGTCGTCATTTAAGACGAAACCTAATGTGAGACACGAAAGAAATCTCTGATGTGTAAACCACAAATCATAAAGAACAGAAATATAATAAATAAATCAATACTCGGTTGGTCAGTAAAAGAAAGATAAGAAGAGCAACCCATATGAATAAGAACACAGAATATAACATTGTTGTAAATTATAATTTAAGTGCAAATATTTTTCAACCTAATTATGATACACCACTACATCATTAATTTAATATCATTCTATTCAATGTGGTAGAAAAAACTTTTGGGCAATTCCAAGCTAATGCTACCTTTTTTAGACTGGTTCACCTCGCCCCCCCCCCCTTTTTTTTTCAAATTGTATTTATTTTTTAACCTGTAAATTGAACTCTTACGTAGATACACATGAACTCAAATTTTATTCAAAAAAAAAAAAAAAATACATATATAAATATATATACATACACCCTTGTGCAAATTAATTGAAACAAAATATTTTTTCCATTAACTTTAAAATCATTCCAAGTATTTTTCACCAATCAAACTAAAATTTGTAAAAATATTTATGGGATGAATAAATCCTTTACCTGATATCAATTTACACCAATGAGGGGAGTTCTGAGAGCGCATGTGCAGGAATTTCTGAAGATGAAAGCTGCAGCTATGATCACGTCAGTTGAGATTTCACTATCGTCTGCAATAGATGTGACACCGCGAAAGCGTACAAAGATTGTTACTTTTTCCGAACGCCTAAAGAGAGATTTCAAAGGTAGTTGGAGTTAGTATTGCCAGAGGCGGATACAGACTACCATTTTAGGGGGGGATCATGCTGAAGAATGACCCCCCCCCCCTCTCCCTTCTTAGGTAACAAGAAAAAGCACCAAATTGGCCAGGAATAAGGCACTTAATAGGGCACAAACGTTACATATTATTTTCATAATCAATGGAAATAAGTTGTGTTTCAAATATTTACTTTAAAAAGAGTTTTTAAATTGATTAACTGAAGGACTACTGAAACCATTTACATTTCATTCATAAAGTGTTTAACCACAGTGTCTATGGATACTATTCTCGACAGTTTAGGGGGGGGGGGGTCATGACCCCCATGACCCTCCCCTTGTATCCGCCACTGAGTATTGCAACTGTGAGCTGAATTATAAAACAAAATAGAGAAACAGGATCCATATTTCCAAAGCGGAGAGGGAAATGTGGCTGAAAATCGAATTTAACACCAAGAGATGACTCTTTTCTACTTATTAATAGTAAAAAAGACCCTCGAAGGACTCTAGCGCAGCATTTAATAGAGATTCAAAAGAGAATGGAATAAATATTAGCCCATCGGATACTGTTCGGAGGCGCCTTTTTGCAGCCTATCGGCCGATGAAGAAACAGCTTCTGACTCAACGAATGAAGAAAAAGCGCTACTTGTGGGAGTTAAAATATAAGAATTGGACTGCTGAATGTTGAAGGAAAGTACTATTTAGCGACGAAAGCCATTTCACTGCCCTATAGGCCAAAGAAATCAACAAGTGCAGAGATCTCCAGGAGGAAGAACATGAACCAATTTGTAAAACACCCTCAAAAGAATATGTTTTGGGGTTGTTTCGGTTACGATGGGGTTGGTTCTTTGCAGCCTGTTTAGGGTATGATGCGTTCTGAGCAATATATAACCATTCTGGAAAAAATGTTTTTTACCAGAGTTGAAAAAACCGACCCAAGTGGAACAAGGATTTTCCAACAGGATTCAGATCTTTTCCATTCTTCCAAAATGGCCAAGAAATTCATGTCCGAGAACCAAATTGAGACATTGGAATGGTCTGGGAACCTTTCTTGATATCAAGTCAATTGAAAAGCTTTGGAACATAGGCAAGAATCGTGTGTTGCATACGAACTGTTCAATAATGGAGAAGCCAAAAACTGCTCTAATTCATGTTTGGGACAAGGACCAAAACATTATAAATGATGATAAGAAACGGTGGATTCCACGCCGAATCGTATGCAAATGTTTGTAAAAAGTCCTAGACATCATATTATGCACTAAAAGTTTTTGATTTTATTTAAATTAAAAAAAAAAAATACTATTTCTTCTTAGTTCTCTCGATTTTTCGAGTTTGTTTCAATAAATTTGCACAAGGATGTACATACATAAATAAATTTTAAAAAGTGTACGAAATTGTATTTTGCACTACAAAGCTATAAAACATTTAGGTATATATTTTTTTTAATGATGCAAAATATTTCAGAAGGTATACATAGATGTGTGTTTCAATAATTCCGGAGCTCCACTGAAGATTATTTTCAATCAACGAGCGAAACATAGGATGGGTGAAATTTTAAACAACAATGTGTTGGTTAAGCCTCCCTTGATTGGTGTGATTTTACGGCAAAGAAAAGCGAAAAAAGCACAAGCTAAAAAATTTTTATTGATAAAAAGACGAACAAATTTTGTCAAAATAAAAAAAAAAAGTAAAATCTGAAGAATCTCATATCTGGTACAGAACCAGTTAGGATCTGTCCATAAATGACGTTGCACCTTTTTTCAATAAATTTTACCCCCACCCCTCCTCCTTTTGCAACAAGGTTACACTTCACCTCCCCCTATCCCATCCCTTTTTCACATATCACGTTACTTAGATATTCTCATAAAAAATGCGTGATGGGGGATTCTTGTTACTTCCTTCCTTCCTCTCGTCACAAAAAGTTAGTTTTACAACCCCCCCCCCCCCCTTTCAAATCACACATCATTTGTGGACGACCCCTTATCAAAAGCATCAAGAGTTTTAAAGCATTTTTTTTTTTTTTTTTTTTGAGCAATCACGATTGCTTATTGCTTCCATTTGACTGTTTTGCTGTCCTATCACTTTATTTTCCCGCCAGCACCCTCTGCAGCATCACCCTCGACCGGCCTCCTCACGATGCTGCTCCTATAGCGAAAACCGTCTCCAGGTTGCGTCTATATCCTACACACACGCGCATACATACACAACTACACACACAAACACATACATACACCTACACACACATACACACACACACGCATACGTACAGACACCTACACATACACACACAACTACCCACACACTCACGCCTGCACACAGACACAAACACATATGCCTACACACACAAAGACATATGCCTACACACACAAACACATATGCCAGCACACACACACATTCCCCCCCCCACACACACAAACACTCATATACACAACTACCCACACACTCATACCTGCACACAGACATAAACACACACATACACATACCCCTATACACAAACACACATACCCCCTCCCCCCACACACACATAAACGCACACGCCTACATACACACACACACTCGTGATTGCGAAAAACATAATTTGAATTCAAGAAGTCCAAAATTCAAATTAATTATGATTATTTTTTTTTTGAGCAA
The DNA here is from genome assembly GCF_026930045.1 of Uloborus diversus. Taxonomy (NCBI): domain Eukaryota; kingdom Metazoa; phylum Arthropoda; class Arachnida; order Araneae; family Uloboridae; genus Uloborus; species Uloborus diversus. Next base: position 166,968,894 of record NC_072737.1, on the reverse strand, counting down.
TCACGATTGCTTATTGTTCTCAATGGACCGTTTTTGGCGTTCCTATGATTTTATTTTCCCACCAGCACCCTTCGCAGCATCACTGTCGACTGGCTCCTTACGATGCTGCACCTCTAGCGAAAACCGTCTCCAGGTTTCGTCAATATCCTACACTTACACGCATACATACACGCACCTACACACACATACATACACCTACACACATACAGAAACACATACACACACAAACACACACACTCATATACACACAACTACCCACACACTCATGCCTGCACACAGACACAAACACATATGCCTACACACACATACACATAGCCCCCCACACACACACCTACACACAACTGCCCACACACTCATGCCTGCACACAGACACAAACACACATATACATATCCTCTACACACAAACACACATAACCCTTACACACAAACACACATACCCCCCACACAAACACACACGCCTACATATACACACACACTCGTGATTGCGAAAAACATAATTTGAATTCAAAATGACAAAATTCAAATTATTTTTTTTTTAAATTTATTTATTTATCTTTTGCAGCATATCTAAGCCTGGACGACAATTAATGTAAAATGCTCAAAAGCATTCACCTTTTTTTTTCCTGTCATCAGCATAAAAAGACAGGAGTTTTAACAAAAAAAAAATGTGTCGAAAAACAAACGCCATTTTCATTTAAGTAAATAAAAATAATAAAATCTTTCTCTTTTTAAACGTACCAAGCAAGTCGAATCATTTCACTGAAACCCGGAGGTAACTGGTAATGGAAAATTGATTGGATTTTTTTCAATCTTCACGGGGAAGTCTTGATCACGTTCAGTTTAATAAGCATTATTTTGCAGATGCTTGGTAAACTTTTTAACTTGACAGTTAAGATAAACATCACAAGATTGAACACTGGTAAATCAAAATAAATTTTAATTGCTTTAACGATCTTTACTAATAATAAAGCTGAAAGTCTCTCTGTCCGGATCTCTAGCTGTCAGGATCTCTCTCTGTCCAGATCTCTGTCTGTCAGGATTTCTGTAACGCGCAAAGCGCCTAGACCGTTCGGCCGATTTTCATGAAATTTGGCACAGAATTAGTTTGTAGCATAGAGGTGTGCATCTCGAAGCGATTTTTTGAAAATTCGATGTGGTTCTTTTTGTATTCAAATTTTAAGAACAAAATTATCATAAGATGGACGAATAGATTACGAAATTATCATATCGTGGAACCGTAACATGGGCACAAGTCAATTTGCGAGATACGAAATTATCATAACGTGGAACCGTAACATGGGTACAAGCCTGTACAGACGAACCAAAAGACCTTTCAATTTTTCTATAACGGGCAAAGCCGTGAGGGTACCACTAGTTAAAAATAAAAATTGAGAAGTTTTAAAATTTGTCATTAATTATTTGTCATTTTTTTTTCAGAGAGATAGTAGTATTTAAAGTTATAATATTTAAAAGTAAACAAGTTTTATAAAATCAATATTTTTTAAATTAAATTGAAAAATATAAAACAATAGTTTAAAAAGTTAAGGGAAAAAAATAAGCTTTTGTGGCAATTATGAACTAAAAAGTAAAAAATAGTCGTTTAATGTAAAGTATGTTCTGCAGCAACAGGATGTTCCCAACTAAGTGTAACGTATTTTGTTGAATCAGCTTAAAATAAAGAAAAAAACATGTAATAATAATGAATAACATATGTTCGAGCATTAGAAAAAAAGAGGATTTCACTAAATTCAAATGTATGCTAAATGGGATGCGTAAAAAACGTATATTTTATCAGGGCTCAATACAGGCTAATTTTGCTACCGTTTTTCGGTACCTTCACAAAAATCTTATTTTGAAATAGGTACTTTCACAAAAATCAAGCAATAAAATCAGTAGCTTCACAAAAACATCGAAAATTTCACAAAAATTCGCATTTCAAAATATAACATTTGTTTCTCTGTTTAAAACAAAATTTATTCATAAAATTCTAAGCAGGTTTATATGAACAATCGCTTAAATAGCAACCTTTTTGAGGTATTTTAACGAATTTTTAGCTGGTTTCTCGCCAAGGTGTATTTATGCAATATTATCGCAATCTTTTAACATGTTTTGGGGAATCATTTTTCTCATAATTTCCAATATTGTACACAGTACATAGCCCATTAAGCTGAAATTACAATGGTATTTTTTGTACTTCTTAGGATTTTAGCTCCCCCCCCCCCCTCCCAAAAAACGAAACCTGTTAAAAATAATACTGGATGACATTTACACTTTTCGAACTAAAATTTCACTTGTTCTACTTCTCTTTTACAAAAATTAGGATGCCTCTAAAAGTTCACAAAAACAATGCTGATAATAAAAAAAAATTCACAAAAATAGAATGATGCATTCAAAAAAATAGGTAGCGAGAAAAAAATCCTGTATTGGCCCCTGTTTATACTCCATTGAAAAGTCCGTTTCGCCAATAATTTTCTCGGTGAAACATCGAAAGTATTAGAGTAAGGAGCCCATGAGTGCCAGACCTACGTCGTAGTATACAGGCTCAAAATCTTTCTGCGTAAGGACATCACAGCAGGTAAGAAAGGTTCGCTATTATTTAAGCTGAGTCGCGCTGGCTTTGGCAGGAAACAGCAAGCAAAGTTGCGTCAAAAAACTGAGTTATCCCATATTAAAAGAGACCTCGTCGTCTCCACCCGACCATCTCCGATTTGAACGAAATTTTATAGAGGTGCAGACATACCTTTGAAACTCACCTGTACAAATTTACAGCTTTCAAGATCCAAATCCTGAGGATCTAGGCTCGAAAAAAAGGGGGGCTCCATAATGGCGGATTAGCTTTGCGAAACGAATTGCTATGATTGGCACGGTTTCCCTATTGGAGGCCAGTTCGGAACCCACTTTTTCTTTTATTTTTGAGGTCTCCTAGGTCCTCACCTCATGATTTGTGTCTTGGAAGCTGAAAATTTGCATAGGTTAGTTTCAAAGACACGTCTACACATTTTTAGAACGCCCTCCACATCGGAAATAGTTGGATTTGGACCACCAGGTCACGTGACACGAACTGAATCTATGATGTTTTAGCTTTTTGCAGCAATTTTACGCATCTTCGCTACCTGTTTCGCGCCAAAGCCAGCGCGACTCAGCTTAACTAAAAGTGAACCTTTCTTATTTACTATGATGTCCTTGCGCAAAAATAACTTTGGACCTTTGTACGTGAGGCACTCATGAGCTCTTGGACTATAAAGCTCTCGGCTAGGAATTCTGAATAGCAGCCATTGGCTATCAAAGTCGCCATGGTGGCCTGATCGGTAAGGCGTCGAACTTGTGACCGGAGGGTTCCGGGTTCGATCCTCGCTGATCGAAGATCCACCGTCTTCATTAATGATGACTGGGGAACGTTAAATATGCTCGTGGTCACAAAGTCGTGAAACGATACCTCTGGGGGTGCTGGACCACGGATTGCTCGGTTACTGGTCTGGTTCAGAAAATCAGAGCTGCCATCAGGGTCCCATCCAACTGGTTTAGCCACAAATAGTGGCAGGTACGGGGGACTCTGGAGTGAAGAGTGGCTACCAAAGTCACAAAAAATGGTAGCCACTTTTGGTACCCTTTTTTTTTAACGCAGCTATTCCCGTCATTTCAAAATTTTACGGGGGATGTCAAAGTGTATATACCTCAATATGCATGTTCCATCGAAAAAAACAAAAGCCACGCCCACATATATGGTAATGACAAGGAAAGCAAATGTAAGAACTAATGTGATCCCATAATTTTTTTAATTTACGTTGTTGAATATGCACAAATAAATGGCGTATTTATTTTTCGAAAAAAAATGTGAGAACTAATACAGGCTTTGGTTTATTTATTAGTCAGAAAATTTTAGCCGCCTGGCACAATTATTCTTCAGTGGAATTGCAAAAGGTGGTAAACGCAAAAAAACGAACCCTTTACCAAAAAATTAAAAAAAAAAAAAAATCACGATCGTAAAAACGGACCATTTTAAATACGAGTAACTGTAAAAACGTCAGGAATATTTCTTCTATTTTTTTATTTTATTTGAAAATATTCGGCCTGAAATGAACGACGAAAAAAAAAAATTATAAGAAATCAAGATAATGCTTACAGACTCAAGAGAAGGGCTCAAATAGGATTGGAAGCATGTTGGCGTTAAAGCCCAGGGCTTTAGTTGGTGTAGCACGATATCACTTTTAACAAAAAATCTACATGATCGAAACTTTTGGCGACTAGGACTTGATTCCTTGGTAGCCATTTTCAATGAACTGATCGCCCGTTGGCGACTGCTGATCTAGATATTGAATCAAAAAAAAAAAAAAAAAAAAAATGATTTTGAATTTTGACATTTTGTATTCAAATTATGTTTTTCGCAATCACGAGTGTGTGTGTGCAGGCATGAGTGTGTGTATGCGTGTGTGTATGCGCATGTGTGTATGTGCGTGTGTGTGTGTGTGCAACGTGTGTTTGTGTGTGTGCAGGCAATAGTGTGTATGTGTGCGTGTGTGTATATGTGCCCGTGTGTGTATGTGTGTGCGCGAGGGTGTATGTGTCTGTGTTCGTATGTGTGCGTGTGCGTGTATGTATGTGTGCGTGTGTGTGTAGGTATGTGTATGCGTGTGTGTGTGTGTAGGATAAGGACGCAACCTGGAGACGGTTTTCGCTAGAGGAGCAGCATCGGGAGGACAGTGTGTCGGTGGTGCGGCAGAAGGAGGCGGGGGGGGGGGGGAAATAAAATCATAGGAATTCAAAACAGTCAAATGTGAACAATGAGTAATGTGATTGCTCAAAGAAAAAAAAAAAAAAAACACTATCATGCCAGAAACGACAACAGAGTGCTCTGATCCAAAATGGCGGATGCGTTGAACTGTCTGTTGGATACCGGCTCCATACAAAGGCATAGAAAAATCGGAATAAAACCCCCCGTCGAGCAAAACAAAAATATTCCAAAATGACTGATACGCGTTTGTAAAAATTTATTATTTGCGACAGAAATTTTCACACCTGGTTCTTAAAAACCCAAGTTCAAAAACAATTCACAAGTCTTTCCATATGCGAAAAGAAATACTAAATAAATTGAGCTTAATTGCAAGCATAAAGGAAACATACTTTTTCATTCTTGCAAGGCAAACTGAAAATAGCATTATGCCTCATAAAACTCCACTAATCCTTTTATTATCATTTACCATGCAACTAGAAACTTCAGACAAATAAACTAACATTCTCCGAGCATCTTCATTAATTACTTTAATCCATGGAAGTGGATGTAAAGAGAGCAGACACTTTTCTTCCCCGTCCACAATTTCTGAGGTACACAAACGCGAGTAGCGAATGTGTTGTGAAAGTGGCGAATCCAAGTATTTCTTTGAAGTGGGATTAACAGCTCATATTTGCTTAATTACCCTCGTCTTAGCGCAAAACTACTAGCTGATTAATCCTTCTTTTGAATAATGTATTCACTCTCAGTGAATGAGAAAAACTTGAAAGAATTTCTTGCTCCATTTTGGATGTATCTTATCATTAGCGTATTTTCATAGAAGCTAAAGATGAGCGATGCAAAAATATTATCAAGAGCACCGAGCTAAAAGAAAAGTATTAGCCTAGGGCCCTAGGGGTGCCCACATGGGGGGATTATGGCGCAAGTTGCGCCATCAAAACTTTTGAGGGGCGTTTTAAATTTTTTGGATTTATTTATTTAAATTAATTTATTTTAATTTATTTATTAATTTATTTTTAGTTCAATTTATTTTTTTATTTTATTCTGTTTATATTTTATTTTATTCATTTATTTCGTTGTGTATGTATGTGTGTTTATGTCATTGGCGTAGCACAGAATTTTTCGAACAAAATAACAATCATAATTAAAAAATAAATAAATAAATATTTAAAATTCATAAATAAATAAAAAATGTTTGTAAAAATAAATAAATGAATAAAAGAGAGCTAAAAATTTAAAAAGGGGGGGGGGGGGTAAGAAAAATGTTGGCGGGGGATTCGTGCCATTTAACTTGGAGGGAATGGGCATCCCTGCATAAGCCTACATATTATAGTGTCCACTTTTTCAGGTCGTGGGAGGAGGAGGGGGGGGGGGAGATTGCGGTAGCAGAAATTTTAGGACATTTGATTTCCAAAAATTTGGGATAACCGACAAGTAAATAAAGGAGCATGTCACATTTTTAGGAGGAAGGTTCGTGAAATTGTGACAATAGGGAGGGAGGGTAAACAGGAAGTGTGACATCACGCCTCTTTAAAAGAATGTGTTAGTGAAAAACAGCCTAACCAGTCACAAAGGTGGGGGGGGGGAGGTGAATTGTGACACTTAGTGAAAAAGGAAGGGAGAGGGGTCAAAAATGGTGAGAAAAGTGACATCATTTATGGACAACTGCTGCGCGATTTTTTTTTTTTAATAAAGTTTGTTTTAAAAAAAGTGGGGGGGGGGCGATGCAAAAGAATCTATGAAAGAAAACAATTTATGAAAAAAGTAGCGAAAAAAAGTAAACCAGAAAACAGCGAAAACAAAATAATAGGGTAAGAATTAAATAAACACAGAAATCGTGGAGAAGCCTCGGTGAAATTATGGTTAAAACGAATATCTTAAACGTTATCCGAATATAATATTTTTGTTTCTGTAAATTAATTAGACAGGCTCAATTATAGGATTGTCGAACTACTTTTCATTCAAACGGCTCACAAAACTGATCCAGAACCCATTGCAACTGAAACACCTAAAAGCAAAGGGATGCAGTGTCAAAAATAAAAAACTTGAGATTAAGTGAATCGATTATTTCAGAAAGGACATAAGTCCAACCAGTGCAACTTTTCAGGAATCAATAAAAAGTGATTATTTCATTCAGAAATGAACTAAATTCTACGAAATTTTTTATGACTAATCTAGCCAACCAGTACGATCATTACATCACCTTAAATTACGTTTCATTTCGTCACTGAAATTAATTAATTTTTTTTTTTAATTTGGACTCATGCCTTTCTGCAATAAATATCCTGAAAGACTAGTTAAGAGTGATGAAAATATAAATCAAGTGAAACAGATTTGTTTCAAACTGATTTATGATAATGAAAAATAATGTAACAAAGTGACAAAAATAATTAATGAAGTCCGTAATCATAAATTCATTATCTTTAGAAAATAACATTGTGCATTTTCCTCATTCTCTCGACTTGTTTTAGCGAAAGTCTGGTGTAAAAAAAAAGTAAAAAAATACAAAATCTAACAAACTGAGATAAAAAGCAAAAGTTTTACATGGATATAAAACTAGATTCATATTCATCAAATAAATCCTCCATGGAAATCTTGTTTTTCTATCCTTCTCTTGTCTAGTTTTGTGTACCCAGTTCATATTAGTATGAATGTGTTCAAAATTGCACTGAATAATCAGCTAGATATTTGTAATTTCTTCCAACAATACGAATTTTTTTTCCTTTTTACTTAATATTGGCAAAGGTAGTTCAGCCGACAAGCGTTACTTTGCAATATTCTCTTGAAAACCGTCTAAAACCGTTCCTTTGATGTTCTATCGACGAATATTTAAACATCATGAATGTTGATAATTGAAAACATTTGTCGCCCAGTAGAATCTTTTTCCAAAATCTCAATTTGGGAAATATTTCCAAATTTTCTCAATTTGGTCCTCTTAAAAAATACAGGGCACCTATTTAAGCAGTTACAGATTTCATTGTTTTCAATAGATGTGACGGTGAATCTTGGTGTAATTTCATAATTTCACTTATAGGAGATTGGATTTCACATGGTTGTATAATCTGTTATATCTGTTTAACATTCGCTTTACCATCCCAAAATCTTGGCCGCAAAGGATAAACGAATGTCCTCTAAGAAGAAGGTCATCAGCAACCGTTTTAAATTTCTTCAGTGTTATTTGTAGAAAAAGTCTAGTGCTGCTGTGTTATTCTTATTTTGACCAGCGTATATCTCACTGAAAGCATACATTTTTTTTCGCATCTTAACAGAGTGATGTTAATAAAACTCCTGAGAAATTAGCGAATTACATTCCGATTCCGTGATTTCGAGTCCCCCCCCCTAACCCCCCGAACTGACGAACTTACTGTCAGTGTTGCCAGATTGGGGGAAATTTCCCCATTTTGGGGACATTTGGTGCTCTTTGGGGAAATTTTTCGGAAATGGGTTTTGAGGGGAATTCTTTGGGGAAAAATTTTTTCCTTGGGGAAAACCTGGGGAAAAAAACCCCTTCGGGAAAAAAGATTTTTTTTCGTATTTAAATTCGCTTCAAGAAGTATTGGGAACATTGTATCAAACAGCGTTGGGTTAGCTTTGCTCAACTGTATGGAATTCGCATTTCGCATTATGTGAAATATTATGCTATGGAATTCGCATTAATGTTCTGCGTGAGTAACTAGTTGATACGTGAAACAGGTAAAAAATAAGTGCGATGAAGAGTGTTCTTGGATAAATATATACAAAAATCATTGTTTAAATGTACATACAGAAGCAGAGAAATAAATGCGAGTAGAAAAAAAAAATATTTGGTTATTTCTTCTCTCTCGGTCAGGCACTTGTATTTATGACTAGTGGCACTCGCACGGCTTTGCCCGTAGTAGAAAATTAAAAGGTCTTTTGGTCCCCCTGTATATTTACAAATAATGCATGATGAATTTCTCGCCAATTGGCTTGCCCACGTTACGGTTCCACGTTATGATAACTTGGTAATTTACTCGGGAGAAAATGTTCTTAAAATTGGAATAGAAAAAGAGCAAAATCAAATTTTCAAAAAATCGCTTAAAGGTGCACACCCCCCATGCTACAAACTAATTCTTTGCCAAATTTCATGAAAATCAGCCGAACGGTCTTGGAGCTATATGCGCGTTAGAGATCCTGACAGACAGAAAGAGATCCGAACAGAGAGATACCCAGACAGAGAGACTTTCAGCTTTATTATTAGTAAAGATAAAGAAAGATAAAGATAAAGAAGACAAAAAAAAAAAAAAAGCGAAAATGTGAAGAAAAAAAAGTTGGGGAATTTTATAAGAAAATTTGGCTATTTGGGGGGGAAAAAAAATTCAAGAGACAAAGATATTAGAGGAAGTCGATTCATTTTATGAAAATATTTAGTGGAAAAATAATTTTTGCATTTGGGGGAATTTTGGTAGAAAACATCGCTTTTGGGGAAAAGTTGGAAGGGAATTGGGGAAATCTGGATTTGACCATCTGGCAACACTGCTTACTGTTATCGAAAGTATGCTACATCAAAGGAGTAATTTGTTTTTACTTAATTACGCCAAAAAATCTAGTTCTTCTATGATCTTGCCATTGCGTCTTACAATTTCTTCCTTCGCGTTTAGTGCAACAAGGGCATAAGTCCGCGACTTATGGCCTTTCTGCACTAAACGAAAAATGTGACCCCAAAATAAAGTGCTTTGTTGTACAAGGATTGACTTCCCTGCTACACCAGTCGACGTCTCTACATACAAATATGGGGAAAACCACAGCTAACTAAATTTTGAAAAAAATGTGACTCATGCCCTTTCTGCAATAATCGATTCAAGTACAGTTGGAGCAAAACGAACCTGACCAGAGCCCGATCATTCTGATATTGGACATGGGACACAGTTCTATTTCAGGGCCCTCCTAAGGAACGGCTAAGACTTTTGAAGACACTGGGCATGAAATTCATTCCCCCCCCCCCCCATTCTCGCTTATTCTAAAGCTATAAAATATTTTGATACTTGCGTATTAACACAACCATGCTAAATTTGGCAGTACTTCATGTCACAACATTTAAAAAGTAGAAGAGATATGGTAAACTATAATTATATAAGATGTGGTTAAACTTTGCGAGTTTACGACAAATATCAAAGTTATCTATGATATAACTTTTAATAGTAAATGCTGACTAAACTGGGAGTGGTTTTGAGATTTGCAAAGAGAACAAATTTTTAAAGGGAATTTTTATCAACAAATAAAGATTTTTCCTTGTTTTGGCATTTGCAAAAATACCAATGACATCATTGTACTCTGCATTCTGAGTGAAATCATTATTTATTTTTTATTAGCATTATAAAAATTAAGGGGATTTTGGGGCCCCCAGAAATCTAAGAAGAGGGGCCTGTGCCCCACATGCCCCTGCGGTAATCAGGCTCTGAACCTGGCAGCATCGTAATGCTGAGATTAGGGTCTGCGCACCATTCACGATGCTGCCAAGTTAGGTTTGCACCAATTATAGTAAAGTTAGAGCCACTTTAGAGGACATCACTTGTTTTGAACCTGAATGAATGATATAGTTAGACCGCGAACAAGTAAATGACCCTTGTCAATCATTTGAGAAAACGAGTCTATTCCTTAAAAAAGTAGTTAGAGAAAGGACGCGTGCCACATTTTGGAGGTTAGCAACATTTTGGCTAGTATATTTTCGTTATGTGATTATTCAGACATGAAAGGTTTAAGTTGCAGCAATAACTGCATTGATTTGACGAAAAAGTAAAAATTACGAGGTTTACAATCTTTATTGCAACCCTACTCTCGCCAATTATCAATTGAAATTAATTATAGGAGGCGTTTTTGTCTCTGGCCAATGGCTGCTGAAAGAAGTAAAACTAAGACCCACTCACTTACGTAGGATGTGACCTGTCCATTAAGACATCTGCCTTGACTGCAAATAATTGAAATATGTTTTACCTCTTTGGCTAATTTCTTAAATTCAAAGGTGATGTATTCAAGTTCAAGAACCAATGACGCACTTTCAAATTCCGTTCTTTAACTTTCGCACTTTAACTTCCGCAAAAGAAATGCCCCCCATCCCCCCTCACACACTTCGAAAACCTGGGAGGTCTTGAGGAGGTCCTCACGAAGAGCGAGAGCCTCTTCCAGAAAAGAGTAAAATGCCTCTAAAAACAACTCTTCTTAAAGCGCAGTCTGCACCCTGAACCCCCCCCCCCCCCCATTCCTCCTTACTGGGCACAGCTGTTTTCAGTATAATTTAGAAAATCAATTCACCAAAAAATTACCAATGGTTTGAATTTTAAACAGTGCGTTACGCTCTAGAGTTCAAAATTTTAATTTTCTTACACAAATTCTTTCTTTGCTTCTTTGCGGCCAAATTCTCCCGGCTCTCCCCCAATGTCTCCCCCAACTACAGATGTCAAGAAAAATGCTTTAGCTGTCATTTTACAAGTGATACAGTTTTCAATTACCTTATGTGTTTCTGAAAACGAAATCACTTAAGCGAACATTTTCTGGCTACTCACAATTGTACAGCATCAAAGCAGGCAAAATTTCCAAAACATGAATTGTTCATTCACGCGTTTTGAAACGAATAATTTTGAAACAACTACTAAAGCAGTTTCAAAAGCTAAAACTTTCAAGTGAAAGCGAAAGGGGTCCCAAAAAAGAAAAGAAAGGAAAAAGAAAATAAAAGAAAGAAAAAAATCGAGGAACATTGTGCACCGAATTTTAATAAAAGAAAAAAAAAACGTTTTCCAAAACCAAATTTTAAAGTACAAAAGAGAGAAAAAAAAAATCTTATCGCATACCAATGAGTTAAAATTCTCACAAGACCATTGGCTGCAATAAATATTACTGGAAATGATTCGACAAAAGTCAAACAAGTCGAACCATTTCCAAAAGCCTGCAACAAGGTAGGAAGTGCTGAATAGAAACGATGAAGTCTGCCAAAAAATATCTTCCTCTTTCCGACATCTCGATTTAAAATTGTTTCTGGGGGGGGGGACGAGAAAGGGATAAAAGTCACTCATTTTCGCTTCATTTTACTTTCCACCGTCTCGACTTTTCTTAAACTCTTCGACTGTGTTTGATTTAGAGACAGTTTTAAATTTGCAATGCCGATCTAACAAAGATCGAAAAAGACTTTCAATTCCGAAGTTTTGAAAACTACTTTTCTGCTTTCAATTATAATAACTTAACAAATGCTCTCCACCAAAGAATCAAGCGGTTTTTTTTTTCTTTTATTAAGATCGATTTCAAAGAATGTTTTTAAAATGTTTAACATTGATATGGTACACATTCTATCGTTATATTTTTGCTTGAAATATTTTTTTTTTGCTTGATCTGACATCGAGGCTGAAATAAATGAGAAAAGCTCAACATACCTGAGCTGTTATGCTATTCAGTAAAATTGTTATATATAAGATGCATTTAAGTAAAAGATGTACGGCATCTAAATTCTACATGTATTACATTGGATTTATGAGAATGTTTGTGCATATACAAATCCACGTTTTACATCAGATAAAGGAGATTTCTCGAAATAAAATTATAAGAAGTTCGAAAGCTTGGTATATAAAATTACATTTCGAGTCATAAAATTACACAAAACAAAACTGTTCTTTGCGACATAAACGAATTTTTGTATTGTTTAAACATGCTAAAGCCTGTAAAAAACGACACCCGATGAAGTTTGTACCACAATTAGAACACAAGGTTTTTTAAATAACCTAATTTTAATATGCTCGGCTCAGATCGCCTCAGACTAGTATTTTTTGTTTTTGTAGATAGAACCCAATGTTGCCCCATGTTTTTTTAACGATAAACTATTAAAGTACGTTCAGTAAGTTACCGCCCTTTTAGCCAGGACTAAGGCAGAAATACATGAAATACACCGCCAGCTCAGTCAATTCCAGCCGAGGACTGCAGTTTCGTGCTTATTACCACTCATCAGCCCGGCATAGGAGTGACTGAGCTGGAGGTGGAAAACCTCTTAAGGAAGCCAAGAGAGCCAAACAAACTGGTAGCTAATACAGAATTAACTCTGACCAGACGAGTGACCGAAGCAATGGTTCGGTTCAACTCGAATATTGAAGTATTTCATGTATTTCTGCCTTAGCCCTGGCTAAAGGGCGGTAACTTACTGAACATACCTGCCTTGAATTCAATATTCGAGTTGAACCGAACCACTGCTTCGGTCACTCGTCTGGTCAGAGCTAATTCTGCATTAGCTACCAGTTTGTTTGGCTCTCTTGGCTTCCTTAAGAGGTTTTCCACCTCCAGCTCAGTCACTCCTATGCCGGGCTGCTGAGTGCTAATAAGCACGAAACTGCAGTCCTCGGCTGGAACTGACTGAGCTGGCGGTGTATTTCATGTATTAAAGTATGATTTTTGAGCATTTCGTCCATGATTTAAACCAGAAATAAAAACCAAAATTCTATTTTTTATTTCACAAAACAAGCAGGCAACACTATACGAAGCTAGCTCACTGCACAATCCAATAACTTCGAAGTTCTTGTCGGAAAGCTATAGTTTTGAATGCCAATTAAAGGTCGTCGAAATCGTTCGTCTTACACTGTAATATTCTATGCAATATCATCAATGACAAAAATCTCGCGTTGCTATGAAGTAACAACTTTTTTTTTAAACTTCCTTTTACAAAAAAGGAAGTATTGTATTCGCAAAAAAAATTTCACTCAAAAATCGACCTTAATTTCCATTTTACTCGACCCCGAATGAATATTGAGGGTTTTTTTTTTTTTTTCCGACTTGACCACACGTGTATAAATGCCTAAGAACGTATAGACACGCGAAATATCCATAATGACGCGATTCCTGAGTTAATTACAAGGAATTTTCTCGTGACGTCTGTATGCACGTCTGTATGTGCGTATGTATGTCGCATAACTCAAGAACGGTAAGTCCTAGAAAGTTGAAATTTGGTACGTAGACTCCTAGTGGGGTCTAGATGTGCACCTCCCCTTTTGGTTGCATTCGGGTGTTTCTAAACGGGTCTTTTGTCCCTTTTTGGGGGGAAATCATTGTTAATTTCGATGTCAACTCAAGTGGTGTTATAATTTGGCGGAAACTTGGCAATATATCGCCAGACTTTGGTCGCTAAGTTTTGTCGCCAACTTGGCGACAAATTTGGCCGCTGTTGGTGATATTTAGAGAGTAAACTATTGAATCACATTAAAATTGCCAGTAATGGGGAAATGACATTAAATTGGAGTAAAAGGAAGTCATGTGATGCACACATCAGCTCGTTTTTTTCTAAGCAATTATAATTGCACTTGTAGAAACAAGAAATCCAACTCGTATGATCCGATTGCAATTCGTGATTGCGAAACACATAATTTGAATTTAAGACGTCAAAATTCAAAGTAATGCAGGGTGTTCATTAAAAAAAAACATTGATATTGCTCTGAATGACAAACAGCATGAAAAAAAAATTATTAAGATCAAATAGAACTATAATACTTTTCGAGCAAGCATTTAAAAGTCAAATCTCGGAATCGGAACAATAAATGAAAGCAAGATAAACAGATATTTTGAACGTCCTCTCCAAAGAGAACGAAAAGAAAAAAAAAAAACTCTCCAGAGAAGCAATTTCCGCTAATAAGAGCTGGGTTGGATTTCTAAAAGCACACATTCAGGTAAAAGTAGTAAAATCGCTCCGAAAGAGAAGGAAATTGCTTTCCTCATCTCACTAATAAATTTAAGCCACTTTCTTGCAGAGCCTTAATGAATGAAGAGCGGGCTTAAGACAAGAAAGGGCTTGAATCACCGGGGCCGATTAGGTGAGTGGGAGCACTGTGCCGCCTCATAAACATCCGAAATAGGAAAATCCCATTTGGGAATGAAACTTACGAGGAAATTTTCCTGATTTTTTTTTTTTTTTTTTTTTTTTTTTTGAGCAATCACGATTGCTTATTGCCTTCATTTGACTGTTTTTGGCGTTCCTTTGATTTTTCCCACCAGCACCCTCTGCAGCATCACCGTCGACCGGGTCCTCACGAGGCTGCACCTCTAGCGAAAACCGTCTCCAGGTTTCGTCAATATCCTACACACACACGCATACATACACGCACCTACACACATATACATATATACACCTACACAGACATACATACACCTACACACAAACACATACATACATACACACACACCTACACACTCACATACACACAACTACCCACACACTCATGCCTGCACACAGACACAAACACATATGCCTACACACACATACACATCCCCCCCCCACGCACAAACACTCATACACACAACTACCCACACACTCATACCTGCACACAGACACAAACACACATGCCTACACACACATACCCCCCACACACAACACACACGCTTACATATACACACACACTCGTGATTGCGAAAAACATAATTTGAATTCAAGATGACAAAATTCAAATTAATTTTTTTTCGCCTTTTTTTTTTTTTTTTTTTTGAGCAATTGCATTGCTTACTGTTCTCATTTGACGGTTTTGATGTTCCTATGATTTTATTTTCCCTCCTCCTCCCTCTGCAGCACCACCGACGACCGGCCCCTCCCGATGCTGTTCCTCTAGCGGAAACCGTCCTACAACACACGCATATAAACACACACACACACACACATACACACATACTCATATCTGCATACAGACACAAACACACGCGCATACATACACACACCTACATACACACAGACACAAACACACACGCACTCATGCAGGCACACAGATAAACACATACGCGCATACATACACACACCTACAAACACACTCATGCCTGCACACTACACAAACACACATGCATACATACACACTAGTGATGTGCCGGATCGTCAAAAAAGGAGATCCGCGGATCCGGATCCGGATACGGATCATTAGTGTCAAGATCCGCGGATACGGATACGGATCTCAATTTGTTTTACCCAATTCAACTATCCAAGTGTTTAATTTGTTACGGAAGGGATTGCCGTCAGAATAATAACACTGCTTCTTCAAAAAAAGTCATCTACGGCGAAAATATAATCAAGACTATGATTCACTCTTTAAAGAAATCTCCGTTGAAATTGAGGGAGAGTTGGAAGGAACGGGTCATCGCTGCATTAATGCTTAAATAGAATATGAAAAAATATTTCTAGCTTGCTCGGTAGATATAGGATACAGGATTTCCGCATAAATGCAGCGCTAACCCATTCCACCCAACTTACTGCGACCGACGGAATAACAGAGCCGGGAACACCTTTACAAACAGTTAATAGAGAATTTAGTCTCACTTTTTTTGAAGAATGTCGAGGAAAACCAAAATGAAGAATAACAGAAACCCCAAATCAATAACAGAAACTAATATTAAACTAAAAATTAAAAAAAAAAAAAAAACATGTCCTAGAGGGCCGACCTGATATTGAGATGGATTTCGCGGGTCAGAACACACATTGTTAACAAATATGAACTGACAGAGGACAGAAATTTTAAATCATTGAGCTTTTTCTCATTATCCGACTATGAAATAGCTACTGATCACGCGTATAAAGGCTTTGAATTGCATTTAAAATTTCCTTAACAAGATTATAGCTTTTACTGTATATAACTTGGAAGTTCCAAACAAATATCAAACGCAGAAAACTTAGTTCTTTCAATTTGGGGCCAATAAGTTTAACGTACGGATAAGTTTTTACTACCATAATTCTGAAAAACGTTAAAAGTCGGTTTTTATTAATATCTCCGGTAATTAAAGTTCTGCGAAAACGAGGCCAAGCTAAGACCACTTTCGATCAAGTCACTTTTTGAACGGAAAAAGAACTATCAAAATCGGTTTATCTGTTTAGGAGCTGCGATGCCACAAATAGACACACAAATACACTTTTAAAACCTATGACCCTTTTCTTTTTGCAACGGGTGGTACAAATTGGCTTCTGAAATGATGCCTTATAATTTAAAAAGGGAATAAAACCTAATTTAAACGGAATTTAAGAGTCTTTTATTCAAGTATTTAAGAATTTTTAGAATAGAAAAGATCCGTTTCAGATCCGTCAAGAAAGTAGCGGATACGGACACGGATACAGATCTTTACTTTCCCTCGGATATCCGCGGATACGGATACGGATATCCGGAACATCCCTAATACACACACATACCCACACACTCATGTCTGGACACACACACACTCGTGATTGCGAAAAACATAATTTGAATTCAAGGGGTCATTATTCAAATTAATTTATCTTTTTTTTAGCTTCATTTGAAATGGGTATGCTACACTACTGAGTTTCTCATACGATCCCCAGTAGTTTTTTTTTAAATAAAGGGGAAGTCCATAAATGACGTCCACGTTTTTTTTTTCAATACATATGACGGTATTCTCACAATATGCGATATACCGCTCAAGTAATCTAGTTACTCAAAAGATGGCACCACTTACATTACATATCAAGAGAAATGGTTTTTAGTGGTGACGTTTATTGAGTAACTCGATTACTTGAGCGGTAGATCGTCTATTGAGAGAGTATCAACAGTATGTTTATGTCATATAGTGAGACATGCGACAAGCTGCATCTATGACTATTTGTACAATAGTCGATGTAAATAAAACAAAATTTATCAAAATATGAAAAAGAATAAATTTAAAGCTGTGCCTCGATCACTGTGAAAGTTAAAAACAGATAAAGTGACACTTTCTTTTGAAAACTGCTTTTTCCCAGTTTTGGAAGACTGCAGTAAAAACAATGAAATCTCCTAACAGAGAGATGTTATGGACAAAAGAATGGACTTTAAGCACATCAGTTTCTTTTTGCCAGATGCAAAATGCAAGGTTTCTACTTCCTTGGAGACCAAAGCTAAAATAAATCCAACCTTCTAAACGAACAACAGTTGACAGTTTCAAATTCTTCGCCATGTGTAAGAAATAAAACTCCAAGAAAAGAAACATTCGGATAGAGATTGCCACTTAAAATCTTCTTCGATCAAGAGCAATGACTTTCAGAAGTGAACCTATTACGGTTGGCTTCACATAAAGAAATTGTTTTGTTAACAATATATCATAAGCGCCAGAAATTACATTACTTACAAAATAACATCAAATTAAGCGAATATTTTCCAGCTGAAATTACATCAACTAAGATAAATTATGAGCAAACAATTTGCATTATTACTCTGCGTTTATACTAATGTATGATCATTTTTAATGTTAAAAAAAAAAAAAAAAACTTTTTTCCTCTTTTGAGGCGAAAAGTTTTAGCACTAGGCATGCAAGGGGCTTAGGTTTTCTCGGGATTTGGTTCGAAACTCTTGAATTATGGGTTTGTTTATGGAAAAGATAGTTAATAAAATATTTTACCGATAAAACAAAGTTTAAACTGAGATATAGTTTTTTTTTTTTTTTTTTTTTGGCTAACGCATTCTAGAAGGCACATGCTTAAAATTTTAAATATGCAAAAAAAAAAAAAAAAAAATCTTTACTCCAGCCCTTTATATTATGTCTCTATGATTTATATTTTCCCTGCCTATGTTCTATATCTATATAAATGCTGTATTAATTCAAGACGCTAACAAACTTTTTTTTTTTTTTTTTTGACCTTTTTTCCCAATAAAAGTTAGAAAAAGAAGAAAAAAATTAATTTGAATTTTAACATCTTGAATTCAAATTATGTTTTTCGCAACCACGAGTGCGTGTATGTAAGCGTTTGTGTTTGCGTGTGGGGGTATGTGTGTTTGTGTGTAGGGGGTATGTGTGTTTGTGTGTAGGGGTATGTGTATGTGTGTGCAGGCATGTGTGTTTGTGTCTGTGTGCTGGCATAAGTGTATGGGTAGTTGTGTATATGAGTGTGTGTGGGGGGGGGGTATGTAGGCACATGGTGTTTGTGTCTGTGTGCAGGCATGAATGTGTGAGTAGTTGTGTGTATGTGTGTAGGTGTCTGTGTGTGTGTGCGTGTGAGTGTAGTTGTGTGTGTATGCGCGCGTGTGTAGGACATGGAGGCAACCTGGAGACGACTTTCGCTATAGGAGCAGCATCGTGAGGACCCGGTCGACGGTGATGGTGCGGAGGGTGGCGGTGGGAAAATAAAATCAAAGGACATCAAAACAGTCAAGTGAGAACAATAAGCAATTGTGATTGCTCAAAAAGCATGAAAGAAGGCTTAATGTACCTTTAAAATATCGAAAAAAAACAAACAAAAAAGTCAAAAATGAATAATTGAATAAATACCCCCCCCCCCCCATAACTTTTGAGTGAATAGTCTGATTCGAAAACATTTGTTTTTTCGACAGATCTCGGTGAGGACACCTCCGTTCCCACATTTCATTTTTTTTATTTGAACAATTTTTCGTTCAATTTTGAACTGTTCAAAAAACTTAACATTAGCGCCGACGGGGAAATTCAAGGCAAGTAGTTTTGGATAATGAAAATTATTTCTTTAAGTCTACATTTTATTGTTTTTTATTTGTTTTTGAAAGTACATTAATGCATTTTTTAAATTATTTCTTGGCAACAGGGGAATTTTTTTTTTTTTTTTTTTTTTGATATAATGTACTTATTTTAATGAGCTTATTATTTTTTTCCTTTTTGAATGATATTAAATATTTTTTTTCTAATGGAAAAAAATATATTAGCTGCTTTGTTTAAAAGATGCTACTACTTCATTAGTTCGTTTTTTTATTTTTTACGCATCAATTTCTTTAGATGAGCAAGGCATATTTTATTTCTAAAAATCAGCTTAAAATGTTAAAAAGTCATGGTAGAAATAATTTGCGACTTTAGCTAGTTTGAAGAATATTGATCAGTTACTAGAAAGTTGATATTGGTATAAGGGAAAATAGACTCGTTTAGTTCCGGGCGGAAATTCCTGTTTTCTTTTTCAGTAGACGATTTTTACACTTTTTAAAGGAATTGTTCCGAGGAAATAATTGTAGAGAGATCCATTTTAGTATTTATATAGTCACAATTTTTAGCTTTGTCATCTATACTAATATTATAAAGAGAGAGGACGAATTTTTGTGTGTTTATATGTTCGAGGTAACCTCCGGAATCACTGCACTTATTTGAAAAATTCTTTCACTATATGAAAGGTGCCTTCTCACTGAGTAACATAGGCTATATTTCGAAAAAAATCCGATAAATAGTTCTTTTTTTATTCCAATGTAGGCCCAAATTTCACGTAAATTGCCTATTATTGGCTATTAAAGGGGTGAAAAATTACTTGCACATATTAACATTATATATCGTTAAAAAGGGTAGAATTTTTCGCGTTCTAAGCAATTTGTTTCGATGCTCTAACTTCATTACGACAGGAGTAATTTGAGTTTTTAGCTTGAACCTTCTTAGGCTTAGCTGAAATTTAGGCACTACTTTCTTCATTAAATATATCAATAAAAAGTGAAGAAATTGTCCCACAGTTTTCTTTTTGACACCATTGAAAAAAGCGATATTTTTTTACTCCAGAAATATCTCGACCTATGGTGCAAAAATTAGCTTCTATCTTCAAAGGAAAAAAAGTTACAAGCGTTTTTAAATCAATTTCGAAATCTGTCATTTTGATTTAGGTTGTCAACTTTTATTTTCACGTTTCCACGGTTACGCTTTTTGAATCCATTATTTCCTCAGTTTGCATTTAATATGTTAAACTTATTTTATTTCATGTTTCCATGGTTACGCTTTCAAAATCCATCTTTCGCATTCTAATTTCTTAAAAGTATTTTAATATCTGTCGTCAATGTTTGGAAGGGTTATTTTGCATGGTGTTTTTTTTTTCTTTTTTCTTTTATTTAAGCCTGATTGCTGAATATATGTCACTCGACACAATTTTTATTCTCAAGGAAGACCGGGAAAAGCCGGGAAACGCAGCTCTTAATATATAAAGATTTGAAAGCTACTGTTAATGTGATCATATACCTTTTTGTTTGTTTGGCGAAACATTTATTATTGCCAAAGAAATAACATCCGCATCACTCGCAAAAGGACTGGGTTCCGGTAGCGTGGTCGCTTGACGCGTTAGGCGCTGAGCAGTTCAGTTTAGGATTATTGCTTTAAGGCAACCGTTAATGAAATTCATTGTTTTGGCGATTTGTTTTGAAATAAAAGAAACTTTTGATCTGTTTTTATCCGAATGAAATGTACGACATTTTTTTTTCTGACTATGATTTTTGAATGGTCCATGGCATGTTTTTTCTTTTTTCGTTAGACGGATGGATTATGATAGAGTGGTTGCTGGGCAAGTTGGGTGATAAAAAATAGAGTTATGGAAGTTCATTTGGCGAAATATTTTATATTGCAGTAAAAACCGCTTCATTCGCTAAATAGAGTTTTAAAGCAAATGTAATTTAATCATTTGACGAAAAGTTTTAAATTCCAAAGAAACTTAAATAGTTTTTTTTTTTTTTTTTTTTTTGAAAAGGTGAGTACGCATTTTATACAAAGAAAAATGATCATTTCACATCAGAGGGAGAGGGGGTATCAATTTTTTTTATTCAAGGGACCTCATTAAATTTTTAGCACGGGCATCGCTGTGCGGGTACTACTAGTACTCAATATTTATAATAGACCAACTACAATAGTAGAAATTACAGAAAAAAAAAAGAAGGAAAAAATAATTTTTATTTACGAGATTTTGAGGTTTTCTTTCACGATCTTAGAAATTTCATGAGCTCAATCTTGGGTTTAAAAAAAATGTCCTAATGGCACAATACACGTTTTGTAAAGGGCACAATACATTTACATATTATAGAGATTCAATTAAGCTTATCAAATAAATTTCGAACTGAAATTGGAGCACCCTTTCAAGACTTTTTGGGTAAAAACTAATTACTGTTTAGAAAGCAAGCAGAACAGCCATGCCGGGTAAATTTGTTCCACAAATTCTTTATTTTAATTGTTCAGCCCATACTTTGATAGCATTATTTCGTCTATTTTCATAAAACTGAAGACAAACTCCTAAAGTATTGTATAGGTATCCAAAATCAAGAAATAATAATTGAGAAGGTGCAAAGCAGGAAATCTCAACATGCAGATAGAGCATCAAAAACTAAGATATTTTTCTTGCGAAAATAATGCACAAATGCTCAATTTACCAAGATTACGACAAATTAAGCACAAAAAACATAAAAATAACTATTTTTTTAAATTTTGAAGAGTATTATCTCGGTTGACAACGTTTTGGACAAAAGCATAATATTAATCATCAATTTATTGTTCTTTAATCTATGATTTAAAAAAAAATTTCGTTAAAACAACATCATGTAAAACTTATATTCAAAAACCATAAAAAAAAGCTTACTTTTTTTAATTTATTTATTTCATTTTTTTATTCATTTTTTATTTATTTATTTATTTATTTATTTATTTTGTACCTTAATATTACACATTTAATAATATTCCTTTGAGCTAAGAATGGGACTGAAATTAGTTGTCTTGGTAGTGTTGTGAATTTCCTTTCATAACTCTACCAATTGTTACACACAAGGAAGTTTTTATATAATAGAGTTATTGGCAAACTTTTTAAGTAAAATATTTTTAACGAACATTTCGCAGAAAAATATTATGAAACACTCGTTAATTAAAACTTATTAACATATATATTTATGCATTACGAATATTGCAGTAAATACGAATTGATTATATTACACATTTTAGCCCTAACAGATTTTTGGACAGTTTAAGACACTTTCGGACGGTACACACACTTTAAGACACTTTCGGACAACCTGTCCTGTCCTAAACCAGTTTTAAACAGTCAAAAACCCAACCCTGAGTAATGTCTAATATACATTAGAATACATCTAACGCAGCTTCTAAATTACCAATAGAGTTTCATCGGCAAAAACTAATTTAAATTCTAATACAGTGATTGTGGGGCAGTGTTGAAAGTTTGTAAAACTAAAGTACAGGTTTTTTAACTAATTTTAAATACTTTTGAAGTTCTTTTGCAGCAAAGTTTTTGAAGACACATCGGTACATTAGATCTAGTAAAACATAAAAAAATCAGAAGGCTCAGAGTGAAAACTGAAAACGTGATATTTTGACTTCAGCAGCCAAAAAATCCCTTAATAGACGGAAAAAAAAAAGGTAAAATATCAAAGTCTGGACTGGAAGGTTTTAAAGTAAGTGACGAGAAGATTCCAACTTTTTTGGAGAAAGAAGACAAAAAGTTTTTACTAGTATGGAAAAGTTAAAACGCGTTACATAGGCTTCATGATTACGCGTAAACACTGAAATTATAGGGTTGCCATCAAAATTTTACTTGAAAATAGTTGCTTTAGTAGCCTTAAATTTACAAAATAGTCGCCTAAATAGTCTCCCCAGAGGAACAGTTCAGTTGCATTTCGAATCTGAAGTTGCTTTGACCAATAATCCTTTCTTAATTTGCTAACTCAAAAACTACATAGCATGACACAATCACACAATACAACATCTTGAAACATAACTGCCATCTAGTAAATACAAGAAAATCAAAACTTAATTTCTCAGATTTAACTTGCTTCAACATTTACTTAGTTCATTTTTTGCATTTTTGGATGGAATTACTGTTTTAAAAATGTTTTCACATAACATCATGGAGATGTTACGTGTAACTTCACGTTTTAAGTGTCACAAAGTGAAAAAAAAAATTCAGATATTGTTTTTTAATTTTAAGGCAACTTAAACATACTTACTAGACTTTTAAAAACATAAAAGAGTTATAAATTGAGTTTTTTGTGTGACTGAAACAAAAATATAATGACTGCATAGTTGAAAATTTTGAACATTTAAACTTATATGACAAAATGGAAAAAATAAGACATTTCTTAGAGTTTTAGTTACACAATCAATAAATCTTGGTTTTTCTTTTGCCAACAATAAGTTTTAACTTTTGTTTCTCTTTATTATTCCACGTAATTTTTCAGCACCTTCAATTCCTTTTGCTATGTTAATTTCGGATAAATCACTTTACTAAATAGCTGATTTCAGTCATTGGTTTACTAATTCTAATAGAGAATCTGAAGACTCTTGATTGAGTTTCTTATTTGTGCAATCACCTCTGCCTTGTCTTTTGAGTTGTTCAGTTGATATTGTTTTACATTTTATTCCTCTCTCAGCTGTTTTTTTTATTTTTAACTCATCTTTTTAATTTTTTTATTTTCCTCAAAGTCTATCAACTTTCTTAGTTCCTCCAGATAATTTTTATATGATTTGTGTGCCCATATGCCATTTTTTTTACAGTTCCTTTGTTATTTTTACACGTCAGTATTTTGCCAAATAAAGTCCTATAATTAGTCTTCATTTAGCATTTGTCAGACATTTTAGACTAAAAACGAGCAGCCAATTTTCTTTTGTTTTAATTGCCAATGTTTCACTACCATTTAAAATGATTGGTCTAATAAGGGTTTAGTATTGTTTTATTTTTGTTTTAACAGTAATGAGTTTAGATTTGAACTGGCTCTTTAAACCAAAGAAGCATCTATTTGTCATCGAAATTATATAAAATTTGTTAGTGATTAAAATAAAACCAAAATAAGTTAACCTAAGGTAGCATACAATCAAACTTATGCCTGATTGTCAAAAATATAAAAATATTTACAAGATGTAAAAGGATTGAAATCTCAAATACGGGAAAATAATCCGCAACATATAAGTTTAATGTTGGCATGCTTCCAAAGATTTACTTTTTTAATATTTATCAAAATAAAACATAAAATAAGTTTATAAAGGATAGCGTATGCTAAAATAATTTCCGAGTGTCAAAAACATTAAAACATTTACAAGATGCAAAAGGATTGAAATCAAAAACAGAGGAAGCATTTTTCTCGACACATGTGTTGAGCACATCGTACCCATCGCTCTTTCTTTTTCTTTTTTTTTCAATAAATATCACTAAAACTTGAAAAGTCGCCAAAAATTGTAAAAAGTTGCCAATTTTTGAAAAATAGTCGCTTTCAGGCCGTTTTTGATCAAAAAAGTCGCCATAGTCGCCTACGGTCAAAAATAGTCGCAAAAGTCGCCTTTTTAGTCGCCAGTGGCAACCCTAGATTCGTTTTCCTTCCTCTGATATTATTTTTCAGTACGTCTAGAACAAACTCGTAATTTTCTAGAGCTTTACAATAAAAGGTGAGGGGGGACACATCGCTCCCTGGCGACAGTAGCAGCACATCTAAAAATTTCAACAAAAATTAAAGTAAGAATAACAATTTATTTAAAATCTAATGCTCTTTCTTTCCACAAAATTGGCAAACTTATCTTACTAATATTATATATGCGAAAGTTTGTCTGTATGGATGGATGTATGGATGTATGGATGGATGTATGGATGTTTGTTACTCTTTCACGCAAAAACTACTGAACGGATTTTGATGAAACTTTACAATAATATAGCTTATGCATCAGAATAACACATAGGGTAGTTTTCGTCCCGTTATGGGGGGCAAAACCCCCTTAGGGGGGCAATAAAACACAATTTTTGTATAAATTCTCTAATATTGGGATGAATAAATACTTGCACATATTTACATTATATGTCCATCGAAAGCTCTGATTTTTCTGCTGAAGATGGCACCTGTTCGAAATTTCTAAGTAGAATAAAAAACGAGTTATGAGCTTTTTAGATCCATGTTCGAAGGCTTTCCTCAACTCAATACAGTATTTAGTGTATCATCTCAACTCCCTGTCGATAGCGACAATTGTTGTATTGTTGACTTTCTTTGCTTTTCGTGATTGTTCAAGGCTTTTCTCAAGTCAAATCTTGAAGTAAGATTTTTGCACAAGATTGGCAAATAATACATGATTTGGCTGATGATTTTCCATTTAAACGGAACTTTAAAGTAATTAATGGTTTTTATTATTATTTATGCTAATTGAACACTTACTCATTATCCAAACAACCAGCAGATCGCCAAAATTTTTGCAGAAAGATTTCCGTAGCTGATGCATTTGGCAGTTTTTTCAACGTTGCTGTTTTTGAAGCCGAAGACTACGTCATAATGTTTCTCAGCTTTCACCATGTAAACAAAATATCGCCAATCAAAGAATTTTCAAAAGACTTTTTTTACTGTGTTAAATAATCCAGCAACTAAATTAGGCAAATCCATAAACAGCACAAAAACTTCCATTAATTTTCCTTTTTGCACAATTTCAAACAATCACCAAATTTTATTACTTATTTTGGTAACATTTCGGATGAAACTGTTTAGCGCCATTTTATGGTGACCAAAAATATCTCAGCATCTGGCGACGATATCTCTGTAACGAAAATTAATATCATATCGTTTTACAAAGTAAGGAAAGAATGGGGGAGCATCATCGAAGGTACCTCGAAACGACTTTCGCAAATTCGGTAAAATCGCACCAAGAGCCACAATGATTGAAATTTCCCGAAATAACTAAAGCAAGTATAAGGGGATTACGAGCGCAGCTACTTTTTTTTAATCACTTCGTACTTCATTAGCCATACAGAGAAGGTTTTAGACTCCATGTTAAAAAAAAAAGTATCAACAGATTAATCTTTTTAAACATGAGAAGATTAATTTCATGTTTTTTAAATTTGTATATGCTTAAATATTGTGCTTTCGTTTCTAAATCAATACTACTTTGTTTTTATATTTATTGCTATTTTAGTTCTATGGGTAAGGAAGAAACTCTATTTTTAATCACGTCAAAAAGATGTGTTTTAAATTCTTTTACTTAAAACAGAAAACAAAAGCAAGTAACGATTTTTTCTAATAATTATTACTGACCCAGGCAACGCCGGGTATTTTTGCTAGTTTTACATATAACTGGTGTATAGCGGCGTATAAACAATTTTATCAGAGAGTGACTAAAATTGTAAAATTTTAGGAGCCAAGAAAAACATTTAGGCGGCAGATAAATTATTAATGAGTTTAGGGGCTGTCCACAATTATGTCAAGCTTTGAGAGGGGTAGCGAAATTGTGAGTTTGGGACAAGGGGTGGGAAGGGTCTAACAAGAATAGTGACATCGCGCACTTTTTATAAGAGTAGCCGTGTTTACTGTCCAACCACGGTTTGCATGAAATTTTCAAATGTCCAGATAAGACGAATCTATGTGAATAAGGGGGAAAAGTAAAAATTTGATGCGCGTATTCCGATCATTTGAATGAGACTCTGCTTCTGCAAAAGCTGACATCGGTAAAAAATAATAGATTCGTCCATTTCCGGCTGTAAAACGGATGTCTGTCTTTCCATACAATCCGTGGTCAGACAGCACATGAGTCTTTTGTACCTCGCATTTCCCCGCTCCAACTCCGGATGGAAAATACGCCGTTCACATGCAAAAAAAAGCTAGTACCCTGCGTCCGAGAAAGCGTTTTTTGCCAGCTTCCTTTGCGGCTGTACCCAGCTAGTGCAAACACCTTTTGTGCGAAATGCATTCTGGGTAAAAACCCCGCTTTGACTCCAGTCGATAGCAGGAGGAAGAACACTCCACATTTCCCCTGCAAATAACAGGAATGTGGTTAAAAGAAGGTTTTTTCCGGGATAGAAAATGTCCATGTATAAGCGACTAATGTTATGAAAAATAGCGTAACATGCGACACGGGAGCAGGGCCTCGCTGTCCCTTTGTATAAGGTCGTGCGACGCACGACGGCGCCAGAATCAAAAAGGCGCCGAGCTCAACCCCCCAAATTATGTCCCCATATTTGCCGAATCGGATAAAAATTGCCAAACAAGTATATGTTTGGGAAGTCACGGTGACCTCCCATTGATGTGCTACTCAGATACTACCCCCCCCCCCACTACCCTGCTTGTAAATCCGCCACTGAATAAAAAGCGAAAGTTTTGTATGAGAATGACCAAAAACTCAAATCATCTTCGATAAAAGCAAAGTTATACCACGTAAAACCACCTCGTCTAATCAAATCGGCCCATTTCTAAACGAAGTGCAAATTTAATCGCGTGAAATGCCGTTTTAGTAACTTTGTCAATGCAACGCTTTTCAAGATATACGGGATCTGCATTTCCTTTGCTAGCATCATCAAAGCTTTTATTCAGAAGATATTTCTCACTCAAATCAATAACGACTTCGTATTCTTTGCAGTGCCCTAGACTCGTTAAGCTAAATGGATCATAACTTCATTTATTCAAGGACACTAATGTCCCTTTTCATCCGTGGAATCTTCGGTAAGGTGCAATTTTCGATTGTAACTACTTTATTCAGACGATGATGTAATAACACTTCAAATTTACGTTTTTGATTAAATCTTTTTGTCCATAAAGTAACAAAGAAAAATATTTTTATCACAGAAAGAGTTTGAAGATAATTGATCCTGCGCCCATTTTATAGTTCAACAAAATATATCCGTAAAAATGAATTTTCATATAGTTTATTTATAGCAGTATAAGTTACCGCCCCTAAGCCAGGGCAAAGGCAGAACTACTTGCAATGCTGTCTGGTACAGTCTAAAGCCCTCGATCCAGGGCTTTAGTACAGTCGAGTCCCGACTTACGCGAGGGATGCGTTCCAAGACTCCTCGCGTAAGGAGAAATTTCGCGCTGTGGAAAAATATGTATATACACATTTTTTAGAAGCATACCAAATTCATTCAGACACTTATGAACATCCCTCAAACTGCTTTAAAGTATTCCTCAACTATACACAATATTTTCTTACATGAATAACTGAACTTTTACTGTATTTAAAAAAATACAAAACTGTTTGATTCCACATTAAATACTAAAGGTACACAAAATGAATGATCAATGGAAGGGAAAGACGTAGCACGGTTCGTATAGTGTGGAGTAATACACTATACGAACAACCCCTCTTCCTGATCTCTTTTTTCCAGAATACAAGAGCAGTTTCCATTTTCATAATATTTCCTTTGCAAGACTGCAATGCAAGCTTCAATATTGAAACTAAGTTCTGAACTTTTACGGATATCTTTTTGTTTTGACTTTTAATTTATGTATGGAATATTCATTCATGCTTATTGTCGCGCTACCGTCGGCATTTTGTAATTATTCAAGCATATAAAGAACCTTAGCATTTTTTTTTTTCTTTAATCAGAAACTTTCTTTTTCTTCCCATCTTCACAAACTTAAGATGAAGGTGCCACTACGATGCCATTATATTTCATCAACTTTAATGTTTAGAATGAAAAAAACTAATAAATGAAAGTTGATGAGTGGTTAGTTGATGCACTAACAATGCGATGCGTAGACGAAGTTTACTGTGGGAACTTTCGCTGTTAGTGATGCTCAAAGGGATGTAATAACATTCACGAAATCAATATTTATTAGCTTATAACGAAGCCGATATTTCCTTTCAAAAAATCTCGTGTTGTGGACGAAAAACTCGCGTTAGCTCTAAAATTCGTTACTCGTGAAAAATTCGCGTTATAGCCATTTCGCGCAAGTCGAATCGCGTTGTAGCGGGAGTCGACTGTATATTGCAAGTAGGGGAGACTGGGGAGGTTTGACCACACAAAAGGTTTGATCCACTCCGTCATTTTCATATTTAAACACATTTGTAACTGGTGAGCACCGGAGGGCAGCATCATATTGAGTCAAATCAAAAGCTGTTTCCTTTCTTTTAGCCAATTTGAAGTACAATTAAGAAGAAATCACGTGTATCATCTTGTTCACGCAAAAAAACTAAAATTTTTCGTTTCAAGTTCATCTCCTCTGTGCGATTTCTCATTCACTGTTACAGAAGTATGTTGCAATTTCGTTTGATGGTGTAACAGTTTAAAAACAATGTACTGTATTTCATTTGTTTTAAGTAAGACTGTGTTTAGTTATAAAAAATGTTGGAAAAAAAATAGAACCGACTTCAAAATTGCTCTAAAAAGTGAAAAACAATTTTATTCTTTAAACACCATCGATAATATGTTTAAACATAATTTTTGAAGTGGCGCAAAAACAAAAAGTAAAATCCAGTGTGACCATGCTTCGTTCATATTTTTTTCAGAAAATCATCCAAAGTTAGGGACGAAACACTTATTATATCGTTACTCAAATATGCTGTCATCAGTGCATAGTGTGTGTGGTAGTGAAGAAATTAGGCCTGGTTAAAGTTGTAGTTGAGTTATGGCTGTGAATGATCTTATCTATCGTTTTTGCGCCAACTTCAAAAATTATGTTTAAAAGTACTATCGATGGTGTTTGTGGAATAAAATTATTTTTCACTTTTTAGAGCAATTTTGAAGTCGGTTCTTTTTTTTTTTTTTTTCATTCTTTTTAGTGTAAATGTAGATATTTCAATAAAAGTAAGATGTAACCATCACAAAACTTTATCTTATTTTTTTTTTCATAAAAATGCTCCATACTAAAAAAAAAAAAAAAACTATAAGCAAGCCCTAAACTTAAAGCGATTGGCACTAAAATTTTATCTTTGTTCCTCTCTGGAATTCATTTATGTGTTAATTTAATTATGACCATTTAAATATCCCTAACTAATTTGCATTTCACAGCATACCAGTTGATTGTGATGCAGTCCTGTATAGTTGAGGCAAACATAACCTGGTAGTATTGTGACGGCTAAGTAGATCCTGATCACTGCATCACCTCGCTTCCAGGTTAGCATTACCCCCACTATGGAGCAATGACACTGAATAAACTTGATGCTTGCTTCAGAGAAGCCTTATTCAAAATTATCATTGCAATTACTATTAATGTTACTGTTATATGGCACCAAACTTTTATAACAATGGGTTTCATATGAGGCCCCTAGTTTCAAAACCGGAAACTTGTAGGAGCGGACAAACGCTCAACTTGTAAAAAGTCCGGTTTTGAAACTGAGGCAGACCTTCCCGCCCCATTTCAAGGGGGAAAGAAGCGGTTTTTGAACCTAATATTGAGCAGGCAAATAGGCCTTATGATTCTCTACAAGATTAACAAAAAAAAAAAAAAAAAGAAAGAAAATCGAATTTTTTGCAAGTATCCGGTTTTGAAACTAGGGGCCTCATATCATTTTAATCATTTAATATGGAAATTGCAAAAAATTTACTGTTTTTTCCCCATAACTTGTTTCCTAAAGAACAAATATGGTCAAACAAAGTAGTGGGACCTAAGTTGAGCCATCCCCTATCCATTAAAAGAAGAATCATCAAAATCGGTTCACTAGGTGAGACGATGTGAGTGGACAAACAAAAAAAAAAAACATATATACGATATGAACTGATAACCACCTCCTTTTTGAAGTCGGTTAAAAATGAAATAAATGTTGCTCTTAAATTGTAGTTAAAGTCACTTTACATATAGATAATAGTCATTTGAAACACTTCCTGTTTGTGAATAATTCTGATCAAACTAAATACAACTGAAATTTGATTACTACTTTGCTTAATATAGACTTATTAAGATATTTAATCCATACAGGCCCTTATTAATCCAATTCACAACTCGTAACACCTAAACAGCTGCGCCCATTTGCCAAAGCAGGACAAAAACGAGCTGATGTGTGCATCATATGACTTCCTTTTACTCCAATTTAATGTCATTTCCCCATTACTGGCAATTTTATTCTGATTCAGTAGTTTACTCTCCAAATATCACCAACAGTGGCCAAATTGAAACAGATTTAAAAAAAAAAAAAAAAAACCGCAAAATTTGTCGCCAAGTTGTCGACAAAACTTGACGACCAAAATGGCGATATATCGCCACGTGTCCGCCAAATTATAACACCACTTGAGTTTACATCGAAATTAACAATGATTTCCCCCCAAAAGGGAGCAAAAGACCAGTTTGGAAACACCCGAATGCAACCAAAAGGGGAGGCGCACAACTAGACCGCACTAGGAGTCTACGTAACAAATTTCAACTTTCTATGACATAGCGTTCTTGAGTTATGCGACATACATACGCACATACATACGTACACACAGACGTCACTAGAAAATTCGTTGTAATTAACTCGTTAATCGCATCATTATGGATATTTCGCGTGTCTAGACGTTCTTAGGCACTTATTAACGTGTGGTCGAGTCGAAAAAAAAAAAAAACTCAATATTCATTCGGGGGTGAGTAAAATGGAAATTAAGGTCGATTTTTGAGTGAAATTTTTTTCGCGAATACAATACTTCCTTTTTTGTAAAAGGAAGTAAAAAGTCAAAGAATGTAGAAAACGGATCATATCTAGAATTTTGACAGACACCCCTCTCAAAGCTGAGATAGAAAAAATGCATTATATGAAAAAGAGTAAGAAAATGTCTAAAAATATTTTTAGAAAGCAAATAGTAAAAACGAAGATTACACTTGTGTTCAGACAGTGAGTAGAAACGTGAAATATTCCCATGTTATTTAAAAAAAATTATGGTTTTTCTTTTGATTTAATAGTTGCTTGTATCATATAATAGCAATAAATCAGACATATTTACACTTCAGTATATTTTTTATAACTTTTAACCTCTGCTGGTCAAACCTCCCTTATGGTGAGTCAAATCTCCCTCAAGTGGGGAGGTTTCACCCAATTTGGATACTCTTGAAAAATCGTAAATGAAAAAAAAAATAATTTTTAATTTAAATAAAAAACAGCAATGTAAAAAGTTGCTCAGATATATTCCCTTTCAAAAACAGTCAACTGGTAATTTGTCTTATAGAAACTTTATTTTTAAATATACCTTTGTAAAATGTGAGTCAAACCTCCCCAGTTTCCCCTACATAGTTAAGATTAAACTTCCTGGAAATCCATTCAAAAAATGAAGAAGACCGGTTCCCGTTACAAAAAATGAAGAAGACCGGTTCCCGTTACGAATAACGTATTGGACTTGTGCAAATATAGGGTTTCCTTTCCTTCTCTCCAAATAGAAATGCACTAATCTAAGGTTAGGCATCTTTTCAATTATACTACACATAATAACTACCAAAATTATAACAACAATAACAAAATCTTTAGTCATTCTAATGAAACGAAAATACACATACACTTCAGGTAACTTGCATACGTTTGGAAACGCGTGGCTTAAGTTTTGTGACTTCTGACTTCAGTCGTTTGAGCAATGAAGGGGAAAAAAGGCACTCTGGAGCATGTCTCGGGACAAAAAAAAAAGTTATTTTATAAGGATAAAAAAAAACTAACATAGAATTTTAATAAAAATTTTCAGAAGAGATATTTCAATTCCAAACACTTGTTCTAATTAACTTAATTAACAAACTGCGCCATTTTCAATTCATTTCAGTTCAACCTTTAAATTACATAGATTCTATCAACTTCATCACGGCATCCAACTTATGTTTGATTATCTCCAAAAATAAAGAGCTGCAATAATAAACAGGAAATCTTCATGAGCGCTACCTTTTTGCCTCGAGACTTCTTCAGACAGCAATGAGGAAAATGAAAAAAGAACTATTAAATTAAGCTCTCTTCGGCGGGATTTCCTAATTAGGGACCCTCCCAGAGGGAACACACCTTTATCCACCCGTCTGATTACTTTCATAAGCAAATTAAACAATCTGATAAATTTTGAAGATGCGAAAGCTTCGATCAGTTGTCTTTTACCGGAGGGGTAAGTTCGCTCGAAGGCGGCAAGTTGTTGGAAAACTGACAACAGCACATTTTCAACGCTGCAAAGTTCGTGTCTAGAAATAGTATCCCCAACTTTAGTTTGGAAATACGAATTGAAGCTACACCCTTGTGCGAATTAATGGAATCAAGTTGAGAATTTTTAATTTTCGAATTTTTCGGGTTGTTCAACCTTTGTTTAAAACAGCTGATTAGCCTACCTCACGTTTTTTACTTATTTTTACAAAAAAAGAAGTATTGTATTCGTGAAAAAATTTCCCTCAAAAATCGACCTTAATTTCCATTTTACTCACCCCCGAATGAATATTGAGTTTTTTTTTCGACTCGACCACACGTGGATAAGTGCCTAAGAACTTATAGACACACGAAATATCCATAATGACGATTCCCGAGTTAATTACAACGAATTTTCTCGTGACGTCTGTATGTACGTATGTATGTGCGTATCTGCGGATGTGCGTATGTATGTCGCATAATTCAAGAACGGTAAGCACTAGAAAGTTGAAATTTGGTACGTAGACTCCTAGTGGGGTCTAGTTGTGCACCTCCCCTTTTGGTTGCACTCGGGTGTTTCTAAAGGGGTCTTTTGTCCCTTTTTGGGGAGAAATCATTGTTAATTTCGATGTAAACTCAAGTGGTGTTATTATTTGGCGGGCATTTGGCGATATATCGCCAGTCTTTTGGTCGCCAAGTATTGTCGAGAAATTTGGCGGTTTTTTTTTTTTTTTTAAATCTGTTTCAATTTCGCCACTGTTGGTGGTTAGAGAGTAAACTATTGAATCATATTAAAATTGCCAGTAATGGGGAAATGACATTAAATTGAAGTAAAAGGAAGTCATGTGATGCACACATCAGCTCGTTTGTCATGAATATTGTGTTTTGTTTAAGTGTTATAAATGTGCAACAAAAGAAAAAATGATTTCTGCTTTGCTAAAAACATGGTTTAGAGATCAAAGATTCAAAGAAAAGTGCCAAACTCTAGTTGACCCTATGCCCAGTAGAGTAAAAATGGTGCTAGACAAAAAAAAGGGGGGGGGGGCATACTAAGTGGTGATTTTGATTTTATAATTAAATGATGTAAATTAAATGATTTTGTAAAAACAATGGCTTGATTCCATTAATTTTCGCAAGGGTGTAAGTTGCAATCCGAATCAAATTCGGGGGGGGGGGGGGGATATGACGTAGACACTTCGTAACTTCCTAGTGAACTCGGTTATTTTTCTATCTAACTCTATTATAGACGTTTATTTTTCTTATGGTTGGCCCAATGCTAATTTCAATGGAAGAAAAATCTAATTTGACACACATTTGAAGGAACCCCTACAAGTCGACACCAAATTACTATTCTCTCTCTTATCCAATTTTCGCTACCAACATTCTTTCATATTGACCCTCTCAGAATTTTACGCTGCGGTTTCTTGGTCAATCCTTTTCTGGAAAGTTCTTGTAAAGACATCAATCGTTATTAGCACCGGAAAGGTTTGCAGACCGGTTCGAAAATAAATCGATGAGTAGTTCTTTTTTTATTCCAATTTAGGCCCAATTTTCACATCCATTCCCGAATATGGGGGTGAGAAAGTACTTGCACATACATTAATATTACATATCGTTGGAAAGGGTAGAATTTTCCGCGTTCTACGCAGTTTATTTCAATGCTCTAACTAATTACGGCGGGAGCTACAGTGAAACCTGTGTAAGTTGATCAGCTGCGGTGCACTACTTTAGTGGTCAACTTAAACAGGCAATCAACTTCAGAGGTTTTACTGAATTTGCGTTTTTAGTTTGAATTTTTTTCGACTTAGCTGAAATTTAAGCACTACTTCCTTCATTAAATCTATCAATAAGAAGTGATAAAACTGTCCCCCAGTTTTCTTTTTGACACCATTGGAAAAGGCGACATTTTTTACACCAGTTCTATCTTAACCTATGGTCGAAAATTAAGCTTCTATCTCCAAAGGAAAAATAATTACAAGACTTTTTAAATCAATTTCAAAAAATCTCATCTGCATTCAAGTTGTTAACCATTTTATTTTCGCGTTTCCATGGTTTTGCTTTTTGAATCCATTGTTTATTTCCACCTTTCTCATTTTATAATTTCTTAAACTTATTTTATTCTGTGTTTCCATGGTTACGCCTTTTTAAATCTATCTTTCTCATTTTAATTTCTTAGAATTATTTTCTGTCGACATTGTTTGGAAGGGAGATTGTGCATTTTTTTTTTTTTTTTTAATTTAAGCCTGATCCTGATTGTTGAATATACGTCACTAGACACAATTTTTATTTTCAAGGTAAGCCGGGCAATGCAAATAGTAAGTAATAAATAAATTAATGTTCTTTTTATCCAATGAATCAAAAAGTATTCTGACTGCTTTAAATTCGCCCTCTGCATTTTGTTACAACTCCGATTTTTTTTTTTCAATAAAATTACAAAATATTTCAGTCAAATAAACAACTGAGTTTCATTTTATGAGGAAAAAAATCGTTTTGATTCTTGTCTTTAAATTTTTTCCATAATAAAAACTTTTTCCTTCAGAATAAAATTATAACAAAATCTCCTCCTTAAAAATCCCATTACCCCCACTCCTACAAAATAAGAAATTTAAAAAGAAACACCAAGCTCAGTTTATTTTTTTTTTCTCTCCTCCTTTTCAGAAAATGTACTTTTGATCACTTCAAGTTTCTTATTAAAATATCGATATGACAGCAGCATAATTAGCTTGTGAGAAAGATGGAACGGAGCTCATAAACACATCACTTTTTGTTATCCGGAAAATTTCTAATTGGCTTTTGTTAAGAATACCAAGAACTATATTTCAGCCGTGCATATCTTGAAAGGGAGACGAAGTTGAAGAGAAAGTGGAGGGTTTAGCTCCAAGGCATATGCGAAAAGTTTTTAATTCATCATCTTCAAGCATGCGATGCTTCAACATGAAATACGTAAGGAAGTAACATAAAAAGTAGGGCTGCAGAGTCTGAGTCGAGACTGATTTCGGGGAAAAGGAGTCGGATTTGAAGGTTTAAAATTTCAAGAGTCGGAGTCGGTCATTTTCCCTCTAAGTCCGCAGCTCTGCCACTGCTTGCAGAGTCGGAGTGATTTTTACTTCCTTTTACAAAAAAGGAAGTATTGTATTCGCGAAAAAATTTTCACTCAAATCGGCCTTAATTTCCACTTTTCTCACCCCCGAATGAATGTTGAGTTTTTTTTTTTTCGACCAAACCACACGTGGATATATGCCAAGGAACGTACAGACACCCGAAATATCCATTTTGACGACCCCCGAGTTAATTACAATGAATTTTCTTGTGACATCCATATGTACGTATGTATGTGCGTATGTGCGTATGTGTGTATGTATCTCGCATAACTCAAGAACGGTCTGTCCTAGAAAGTTGAAATTTGGTACGTAGACTCCCAGTGGGACCTAGTTGTGCAATTTCAATTTTGGTTGCATTCGGATGTTTCTAAGGGGGTCTTTTGCCCCTTTTTGAGGGTAAATCATTGTTAATTTCGATGTAAACCCAAGTGGTGTTATAATTTGTCGGACACTTGGCGATACATCGCCAGCCTTTAGGTCGCCAAGTTTTTTCGCCAACTTGGTGAAAAACTTGGCGAATTTTTAAATTTTAACTTTGATTCTGATTTGACCACTGTTGGTGATATTTAGAGAGTAAACAATGGAATCACATTAAAATTGCCAATGATGGGGAAATGACATTAAATTGGAGTAAAAGGAAGTCATGTGATGCACACATCAGCTCGTTGAGTGAAGGAGTCGGTCATTTTCCCTCAAAGTCCGCAGCTCTGCACAGTTCGTGCTGAGTCGGAGTGATTTTGGACTGAAAAAGTCGGAGTCGGTCATTTTCCCTCAAAGTTCGCAGCTCTGCCAGTGCTTGCAGAGTCGGAGTGATTTTTGAGAGAGTTTGTGTCGAAAGGATGTGATTTTCCGTCCGACTCTGCAGCCCTGATAAAAGCAGCATATATGAGGGTTGTTAGGAAAGTATGCGACCATATCTTTGTGTGAAAACCTGATGAGTTTGAACCAGGGGTGAGTTTCTGACGACAAAAACCTGTCGTAAAATGTCAAAAACCTGACAAAAACTGTCGAAAACGTCAAAAACCTGTCGAAAACTCAAATACAACCCTTATTGACATTTTTTATAAACATATAAGATTCCTCATGCTGAAAAATGATTTCATCATAATTTATTTTTCCTATCATTTAAGTAAAATAAAAATTAAATTAAAAAAAATCATTAAAATAAAATTAATTCTTTCAAATTAATTTGTATGCCGCAAAAATAGTTAACTTAAATCCAGTTTTGAAAGTGGTTCTGCTTAAACTTCTTAATAACTAACAATTAGTTACAAGTAATTTTATCTATTTAAAAATCTTTTTACGTAATTTCTTATGTAATATCCTTTTTCTTTGGAGTAAAGCAAAAATAAATCGATTAGCAGGTAATGATTAAATATAAGTCAGCTAAATATTTTTAATGATTTTTTTTTTTTTTTTGTAAATCTAGAAGTGAAACGAGCTGCTGTGCGCATCACATGACTTCCTTTTACTCCAATTTAATGTCATTTCTCCATTACTGGCAATTCTAATGTGATTCAATCGTTTACTCTCTAAATATCACAAACAGTGGCCAAATTTAAAAAAAATCGCCAAATTTAAACTTTGCGACCAAAAGACTGGCGATATATCGCCAAGTGTCCGACAAATTATAACACCACTTGAGTTTACATCGAAATTAACGATGATTTCCCCACAAAAAAGGGGCACAAAACCCCCTTAGGAACATCCGAATGCAACCAAAAGCGAAGGTGCACAAGTAGGCCCCACTAGGAGTCTAAGTACCAAATTTCAACTTTCTAGGACATAACGTTTTAGAGTTATGGGGGATACATACACACATACATACGTACATACGGACGTCACGAGAAAATTCGTTGTAATTAACTCGGGGGTCGTCAAAGTGAATATTTCGGGTGTCTGCAGGTTCCTAGGCATATATCCATGTGTGGTCGGGTCGAAAATAAAACTCAACATTCATTCGGGGGTGAGAAAAATGGAAATTAAGGTCGATTTTTGAGTGAAATTTTTTTCGCGAATGCAATACTTCCTTTTTTGTAAAATTAAGTAAAAATATATCTTTTGTTGAAGAAAATGAATGTCTTCCATCAAAAGGTGGGGGTCTTAAGAGAGTTCGTCTTCGGCAAAATTATATAGATAACTATGTAAAAAAACCTACTGTTAACATAAAAAATGATAGCTTTTTAAGCTGAATCTGCATCATATCCAAGAAATTAGTTCTCGGTTCAAAATGTCTCTGCAGCAATAAGGTTAGTAAGGTCTAATAAAATCCAATGTTTCTGTCAAATTTGTACAACTCATAGTGCGTTTACATTTAAGATCATGTTGTTCAGCATTTATTGAGAGGATCTTCTATACAGTTTTGGATTGATCCATTCTAAACTTAGAAATACACTTTGTATACAAAAGCTTACAAAACTGGTATTTTTCTACCACATGCTCCAAGAGAAAAACATATTTAGAATGAGACTAAATAAAATAAGTGACTGTTAAATAAAGATGTCTATTTTATTAAGTCTGTTAGTTTGGAAGTATACTAGATAAATGAGCAATCTTCTTACAGCATTGGAAAATTAAAGGAATTAATAGTCACTAAGTTTAATTTCATCTATTTATAATTACTTTCTATTATATAATTATAATCGCTCTTTCATTTATTTCCCTTTTTTTTTTACAGCGAGCAGCCTGTTGAATCAAAATTATGCTTGGGAATGTTTACTGAACATCATTTTAGAATTCTGAAAGTCCAAAAAATTATTCTAGTGTCTAAAATCAAAAACTATAAAACTATGATTAACTTTTTTAGGGAATTTTTGTAATCAATATCAAACTCATGCAGGTTTTGGACTGAAATTAAGGTTTTTGATAATTTTGTCAAAAACCTTGTCAAAAAGGGGGTTTTGACATGACAGTAAAAACTGCAGTTAAAACCGGATAAAACCTCCGACTATCAAAAACTTGACAACCCTGACATGAACCAAGCGCTCTTGCATGAACTTACTAAAACTTAGTGCGCATGCGTGAATTCTTTCGCGACTTGCAACGGTGTCGGTAGCTGGCACACAGAGTTTGATTGATTTAGTGTGTAATACTCTCGTCAGATTTTTTTTTTTAATTTCAAGTAAAACAACGGAGCGACCGGAGCCGCACTATTGCACCAAATTTTACCAGAAATTAAGCGACACTCAAGTGGAAACTAATCAGGAAATGCAGACTGTTTTCGGAGACGATTTCTCAGCACATTTCACGCAAATGATTTGAACGATCGAGGTAAAAAAAACAGGCTCCCGTGGTTCAAAGAACTCCTTATACTCTCCTGGTGTGCCCCCCTGCGACTTTTGGTTGTTCCCCAAACTCATGGTGCGGTTGTACAAAATTTCAGACAAGAGAGGACAATATGGCTGCTACGACAGCAGAGCTAAACTTCTTACTGACACAGACCTACTCGGAATGTTTCCAACAGTGGCAGCACCGTTGCGAGAAATGTGGGGATTCCCAAGGAGACTACTTGAAGGATATTAGGTTTTCAACGTTGCAGATTTGCCATTTTTTCCCCTTTCTTTCTTTCTTTGGGCAAAGGCAGGGCTGTGGAGTCGGAGTCGAAGAGTCGGAGTCGGACTGATTTTGGGATAAAGGAGTCGGAGTCGTTAGAAAACATGCCGACTCCGACTCCGGGCTTCTTTTTTTCTTTCCTTTTCACTGACTCTCCTTGCATTTTTTAAAAACTGATTACCAATTGGTTCGATTACATGTATAAAAAGATACTAATGAGAAAATAACTGCCATTATGGCAATTAGCTAGCTTGAATGCTTACCGAACTTTCTGTAGCCGTCCCCTAGTTTGCTTGCTTTTTAACTTAACTAATAGCAACTGTCAGCAAACGGTTTTGTTGCCTAACATTTTCAAGTACTAATCACTTTCAAATAAAAATGAAATATAGTGTTTTGTTCGATCTCACTTATAAAATAGTAAAAGAAACGTAACAAATTAGTAAGTCGACACCCGTAGCTAAGGTTGAAACGTTTAAGTGTGATCGGCAAATTCAAAGAAGTTCTGGCGCGAAAGCACGAATCCAAAAGATTCGATGAAATAATCTAATGTTTTTTTCTTTATTAAGACTATTTCTGTAAGCTTGGTTGTCACTAAAAAGTATGGAACAAAATAAGTAAATGATTTCTTGATTACAACACTCAAGAATTGCAGTTGATCTTAAAATCTTCATATTTAGGTTAATTCTAAAGCAGCCAATAAAATTTAAATTAAAAATTTAGCGAAGAAGAAATATAGGTATAGTAAAAGCTATTCGTACAAATTTGTATACCGCCGCGTTTTATGTAAAATTAGCTCCTGACGTATATGTGCCCTATTTTCGTTGAAATTTTATTGATGAAATATAATTTAAAATATATTCGTGAAAATTTTCAGAATTAAAGTATTTATATTTTTTATAAACTCTGAAATAACTTTGGGTGTCATCTACCAGATGGGTGTCACCCGGGGCAAACCACCCCCTCTCAAGAACTTGGATTTAGAAAAAAAAAGGTTTTTTTTTCTCTCAAGTTACAGCTTTCAAAAATTGAAAGCACACGATTTGATCAATATCTATTTGTTAAACATTAAAGGGGGGAAAATTACAGATAATCCTTTTTAAAATTTTTAAAAGGGATTTTTAAGTCATCTCACTTTTTAACTCGTAACTATTGGAAAGTTTGATTTTTAAATTGAATTTCTAACGTTGTATGGCGTCTTGGGTTTACAATAAAACACAAAATGCGAAATTTTCATAAAAAGGAATTAATATTTCAATCTGTGTTAAGAGGTTTTCCCCCTTCCCTTGAATGGAGAGAGGGAGTTGAAAAAATACAATTAAAAAAACTAAAAAAAATTAGGAGTTGAAGTCGGAGTCGGGCGTTTCAAAATCCAGGAGTCAGGGTCGGAGTCGGCCATTTTCTTTCCGACTCCGCAGCCCTGAGCAAAGGTCGGATACTTTTCTACCAGGCCTTGTACACTCGATTGGAAGGCAGGATAAATGATCAAAATAACTGCCGGATATCATATTTTTCTTAAAAACGATAAGTTTTCTGCATCTCTCTGTTGTCGCAAACTATCATAAAGAAAATTTAAATATTTTATTTGTTATTCATTATACAAAAAAGCTTAGTCTGCATGTGGGAGCTCAGCATGGGAACTTCGAAAATTTATGTGCATTTTTGCATATTACACGGGATCCAGACTATTTATCATGAAACGTTTTGAAGAAGATAAAACTCTCGCACTTTATTTCTTAGAAAATCAAGCGAATCCCCAATAAGAAATACAACAATAATTTTCTGCTAAAAATGAATGGATAAAAATAATGTAATGAGATTCAATAGTTTGAAACAATTTGCAATTATTGCGCTTTATTAACATTGTTTTAGTAATTTGAATCCTGTATACCAACAATGAATAATACTTCAAAACATTACAAACCCCAACGCACACATGCAAATTAGGCCCGTTATTTCGGTGTTTTCAAGAGGGGGGGGGAGCAATTCAAACTTTATCGGAAAACAGCAAAAACCACCAGCATTTATATGCAAAAACAAACTTTTCAATGCCGGTGGGCGGCAATTGAATCCCCTGACTTCCCTAAATGACGGGCCTGATATATATTCCTCTGAAAATATAAACAAAACGGAAAAGCACGATTGTGTATTAAGTATAGTATAACCCCGATTTAACGATTGTCAAGGGACTGGAAACATTTATCATTAAATCAAGGATATCGTTAAATCGAGTAGTATATTCAATGCAGTCAAATCCGAACCAGTGAAATGTATATCATTAATTTGAAGAAATCGTTAAATTGGACGTCGTTAAATAGAAGTTATACTGTA
Organism: Uloborus diversus; assembly: GCF_026930045.1. NCBI lineage: Eukaryota > Metazoa > Arthropoda > Arachnida > Araneae > Uloboridae > Uloborus > Uloborus diversus. Next base: position 166,926,747 of record NC_072737.1, on the reverse strand, counting down.
GATGAATAGTTCATAATATAAATAATAAAGATAGGTAAGCAAATATTAAATACTCACATGGCTAATGGTAGGCATTTCAAAATCTCTGTACAGACACATAATCACTATCCATGGGATCTGCAAGAATCGAAATGAAGCAAAACTACAAAAAGTGCATAAGATATTGAATGATGCGTTTTAAGCATCAAGAGACAACAAGAGAAAAACTAGCAATCGAAATAAAGCAGGAAATTGGAATAAACAAATATTTTAAGTATAGAAATCAATTTTGGAACATTCGAAAGTTTGTAAACAGATGAATAGTTCTTAAAAAAGAACAACAATTCGAAGGAAACATAGGCTTTTTAAGTACATTATATTGTTCGCCTTCCAGGAGAAGGCGCCTGACTCCTTCGTCACGTGGCATGCGATGATTTTATTTCGCTGTTATCGGCAGAAGGTACTTCGGATCATAGCATTTCGTTGTAAAAGCAGCAGTTTTTTAAATGTGAGAATAACTATAAGGTTCATTCAAATGAAACCAGGTCAGTGCGTCTAACGTCACATTAGACGTCAGACGATGCCACGCAACTGCATGTATGGAGACTAGGGTGTGTCTTATAATGCACTTTTTAAAAAAGTTTTGAATTTCTTATGGGGCACCCCTTTAATTGCTTCCTTTTGATGAAAAAATACACACATAAAGTTTCATAGAATTTGAACATAATTTAGGGAGGTTACCAGTGATTAAAATTACATTCATTTTGAAAAAAAATGGTGTAAAAATTAATTCTTGACATATTTTTAATCAACATGACATTAGGTTGGTTGGGTTTAACATAACACAAATGCTTATTTCTTATATATACCAGAAAATAATAAGCATTTCATGGTTGTCATTTTATGTAATAATGTCAAAAAAGCATTTGAAAGTTCGGTAATATCATTCATATCACAGGTTTACACTTTCGGTCTTTTACATTCAGCAATATTGTAATTTTTCTCTTTGTTACTTCCATGTGACAATACAAACTTTTCACTGATTGCTACTTATTATCCAGACTAAATAAATAAATTTTAAAAAAATAAAAAGAGAGAGAGTTGACAAATTTTGCAGCAGTGGTAGCACCCTCTAAATATTATTCAAATTTTATTTTTAATATGAGAATTTTTTTTCATCCAAAGGAACAAAATGAGAGGGTGCCTCATAAAAAAATAACACCTTTAAAAATAAGACGCACCCTAATGGAGACCCCATTGGTAGAGAGACTTACGCATGCGCAACGTTTCATGTTGCACAGTGACAGTGTGGTTTAACGCCGCGCCAACGAGAAGGTGGTCGCACAAGTTATCGTCCACTTCGAAACTTGTCCTTTTTTGACCACAAGGGCCCACTCAGGAGCAGGGGGCCCACTCCCTGGGTTCACTGCTTGTCGAGTTCCTGAAACGGGGAACCACATCAATGCCCAGCGTTATCAAGCCACTTTACAGAGCCTTAGACGAGCCATTAAGCCGAAAAGGACAGGCATATTGTCCAAAGGCATCCAATGCGGTCAAATGCGGTAAGGACGACGTTGCAGTTGTTTCGGTGGGAAACGCTGGAGCTGAAACATTCACCGTGAGCACCCTTTCACTGTGTGACCTCTATAACAAGCTATTCGCAGACGACACGCCGGATCAAGGGCACCCATACAGGGGGGCAATTGGGGGCTCAAGCCTCCCCCCTCCCCCGTGAAATTAGAACTTCCTTGCTTTTAGTACTTTTTTCTTTGCAAAAATGTAAAAACAGTTCTTCTCCAACCATTAATGAATAAGTTATGAAAAATATCAAACTTTAATAACTCTAATCTGTACTGAAATCGGTTTCTATGGGGAAAATATCCTGCTAAACCATGGAGAAAATATCTGACCCCTCCCCCCTTTAAATTTTGCATATGGGCGCCCTTGCGCCGGATATCGTACACATCACAATGGACGACGAAGTGTGTGACTGGGTTCACACACACACAGTAATGGATCCGATAGCAACCTACTAGCTTCTTCAAGGATGGAATTGACCGCCTAGTGTCGCAATGGGATAAATGAGCCAACAGTTTAGGCGACTATTTTAGAGTTAATAAAATCGCTGCCGTTACTTTATACTAAGGCCCCTATAACTAAGGGAGCCGACGCATCCGCCATTTTGGATCAAAGTGACCGTCTGTTTTTGAGCCATTGCCATAGGGTGAATTATTAAAAGACGCAAGAAAGAATGTTAAGATCATAAAAATAAGTGAATGTGCCACAGTGTACTGTGGTAATAGTTCACAGAAAGGATTTTGTTTCTTTAAATTTCAAAATTAATAATCCAAGATAAAAAATCAATTTTACTGACGATTTGCTGGAAATCCGAAGCTAAAACTCGGCAATGCGAAAGCAGTAAACATTGTTATGTGAATTCTCGGTACTACTTTAATTGTTATGGAGTAATTTAGTCTGAAGAAATATGCTTTTTCGTTTTTTTTATACAACTCTTACATTTTTAAATCAGTTGATAAATTGATTGCTAAGTTAAAAAACGCAATGCTGCCAAAAATAGGACTAATTCACTTTATTGGAAATTCAAGTATACAGTATCAGCACATAAAAATATATAGTTACACTAATACTACTAAGAGCATTAATAATGTAAAGTAATACTAGTTTCATAATTAATTAGCAAGTTAATTAAACATACAAATAACTAAATAATAATAATATATAACAATAATAATTTAATAATATGTAAAATTTCACCAATTGAAATGTTTTCGATTTCTTGATGTTTTGTTGGTTTGTTTATTTTTTCAAAATATGACACTCTGTAGTTCTAATAACAATTCGGGACAAAAACAAATGCATTACACTAACATAAAATGAAGCTGAAAGGAAGCGAAAACACATCTAGTGTGGTAATATTTCTCCGACTTTTGATCAAAATGGCGGACAGTTCGGCCTGGTATATGTAGGGGCTCTACTTTATACTAACGACCTGGTTTCATTTGAATGCCCCTTATAAAATGACAACAGACAAGTGAAGAAATGATGTAAAGGGCACTAAGACTTTTTTTTTACATCAAAATAAGATTGTCTGGTTGTCTCATTTAGAAGCGCGTGGATTGCTTACCGATCACCCTCGCGTAAAATGGATGCTTTCGTGGAGGCGTGGCGAAGTGCCTTCTCGTGAAAATCGGACAATACTTCCGGTTGTCCGAGGGCGACTTATTCGCGGTAACACTTTAAAATAGAAATAAATAGACAAAAATGAATTAACTGAACGTGGATAAATGCACCCAGCTTAACTTAACACGTGCAAAATCACCTATTTTTTTCGGCATTTCATGGTTATTACTTTCCCTCCCTTCCATTACATCAAACCTTCCAAGGTCTCTTGATTTTTAGATCTACACTACTAGTGGAAACCTGGTTTTTGGACAAACACTGCTTACTGCTTTAGAATCCAGGTGACTTATTGATTTTTTAGATGTACACTACCCTCGTGCGTAAACGAGTGATCAGATCTGCTTTGTTCGAAAATATTAAGGAGAAGGAACATTAAAAATATTTTAGAGCATCAACATCTAAAAATAGATGAGAAGTTTTTACTTTAAAATGACAGTATAGATAACATGAAGATTATACAGATTGATTGTCTTTTTATAATGAAACCTTGCAAATAATAGACGTAACTGAAGAAACAATAATAAATCAAAAATAATAGAAAGCTGCAACAACGCTGCCCAAGTCGCTGTACTCGAAGTTTTCCTCTGCCGATGTATCTCACGTCACTCCACAGAAAATCGTTCAACCTTAAAAGAGTAATTCACAAAAAAAAAAAAAAAGAAAGTAAGTTCGTGTTTCCTTACTCTAGTCTCTGCGGGAGGTATATTGAATTGAGGACTACTAACTGACACGCTTTTAAGGCTAAAGGATATTGCCATGTTTAACAATGGCAGGCAAAAGCAGAAAAATGCTTCAGTCAATAACAAGTTATATATTCTTAACAATGTTTACTGAAACACAACAATGAAAAACACCTTTCAAATAAGAGAAATATTCCTCAATATCGTACATATCATTCACCCTTAAAAATAACGTAAACAAAACCAGTAAGAGTCGGATTTTTTTAAAGACTGCGCATCCATTACAATCGTACATGAAAACATTGCCTTGCGAAAACCTAACCAAAAGGGAATATATTTTAAAATGCCTTGCTACACACACACACACACACACAGAGAGAGAGAGAGAAAGAAAAGAGACAAATCCCCAATGCGTTAAAAACCATTTGCAAGAAATTTTACTTTTTGATGATCAAGCAAGAAATGGCAACAAATAATATTGTTCAGCTTTTCTTCAAGCTGAAATTAACCTCGCGCAAAAAATTGGAGGGAGAAATTTCTTTTTGAAATAAATTAATTTTTACTTCAAACGCTTATAACTTTTTTTGTAGTCATTTTGCGATGTCCGCGGCTCTAGTCTTTGCGGATATTTTCGAAATAATTCTTTTTTACGGGCTTTTCAACGGTACAAAATCGAAAAAATCGACCATTTCTTGGCATAGACGTATGTTCAAGTGGACATAAAATTCAGTTTTTAATTAATATCTCCGTTAATTAGCATCCTACGTGGATGAGGCTGGAATATTCGTAACCCTCGTAAAATTTCTAATTTTTTAATACCTGGTTCGACCCTGAACTCGAGCCCGTTCTTGAGAATTTTGCATATGAGTGCAGAACGTTCCCCATCCCGTTTCACCCCGTTAAAATTGAAATTTCCAAAAATCCTTTCTTAGCACGCGCTTACGTTATAAAATTAACCTATGTTCCAATTTTCAGCTTTCTAGTCTCAGTAGTTTTGGCTGTGCGTTGATTGTCAGTCAGGACAAACTATTTTATATATACAGAAGTATATTTCACTAAATAATGCTAATGTTTTATTCAGTAGTTTATTTTTTACTGTTTTTCGTTCTCGGGAATCGATAAAATCAAGTCAATATGTTTACGACGTTTTTAGAGTATGATATGAGAATAAAGTTTTGATCTTGGACCCTCCCCTTGAAAAATTCCTGCGTGAGTCTCTGATAGCAACCTAATTAATTTCTTTTCATGACTACACTTTTGTAGTTCCCGGATCAGCAGACTAATTTTGTAGTCGTAGATCAAGGGCGGATCCAGAAATTTTTCAAGGAAGGGGCGATGGTTTTTTTTTACCTTACCTCTAACTACGTAATCTGATTTACATCTGCTGGGGGAGGAGGGCTGCCACATCCTTTTTATTTAAAACAGCTAAAATATAGAAATTTAACTAAGAAGGTCCCCGAACATATTCTTTTGCTTTTCCGTTGAAAGAGGCATTCTAAAATTGCGTTTTGGAAATTCAATTTCGTGATAATTCCGGGGAATGCTTTGAAATCCTGTATCCTTAACATCCTCAAAGGTTGTCTAAAATTGCACTTTTTGAAACTTCAGTTTCAAAAAATTACCAGAAGAAAGTTCCCCCACTGAACCTATTCCTAATTCCTTCCCCTAACACTACATGAGATGTCAACAATCGCATCTTTTTTCAACACTTCAATTTTTCAAAATGCCCAAAAGAAGGCCTCCAAACTCGTCCTACTAACTTCACTAAAGATCGTCTAAAATTGCCTTTTTGAAACATTAATTCCGATAAGTTTCCAGAAGGGAAATCCCAACCCCATTTCTTTCCTTAACGCCATCAAAGATAGTCTATGCTTCATTTTTGGACTACAGTTCCGAAAAATTTCAAGTGTAAGATCCCTCAAGGGAGGGGCAATCGCCAGGAGCAACAAATAGGGGGGTCAAAAGGGGGCGCTAGCACCACCCAATTTTTCGAGAGGAATGATAAAAAAAAATGAGCAAATTCAATTTCCGTAAATCAAAAATTAATGTTCAAGAAAACCAATCTTGCTGGTTCTCCGTAATGGTTGATGAAACTCGACACATTTTCAGACATGAGCAAGTGTTTTCCGTTTTTTAAATTATTAGAAATTCATCAAGCCTTTACCGGCCTTTTCAGAATAGAAAAACTGAAGAATCATGGTTAATTTTATATAAAGACGTAATTTCCTCGTATAGGCTAAATATCTCGTTCGTGTGTGATCTCCGTAACGATGGTTATGAGAGGCTCGTGCAGTGGTGTAGCTGCATGATTTTCACAAGAAAATGCCTCGGTATTTTAAATTGATTGTTACGCTCATATTTTAAGTGTGCCTATTTAATGAGTGTTCATACTTTCTTCTGCTATAAACACATTTCAGCTGCTCAATGCACAGTTTGCTTTCGTAGATACTTTAAAAACTATTGCACATATACATACTATTTTTGAAAAAAAATATCTTACATCAACAAAAAAAACTCTTTTCTGGGGGCTCTTTAACTATGCAATCTCCCCCCAATTACTTGCTGTTAGCCAATATGTGTTTTGTTCCATACTAAGGTAATTCATATTTAAAAAACTCGACCCCCTGAATGAAATGCCGCCCCTGGTGATTGTTCCTTCCTTATATCCGTCCTTGTCGTAGATAAATAACCAAAACAAACTTTGCTTTTCCTCATACAGTGTAGAATTTAGTGCAGAACATTATAATAATACGTAAAATATCCATTCCCATATATTTCTCACCGTAAATCAGACATTTTGCACACACTCAACATTTTCCCCTAATTCCCAGTGACTATCGATTTTTGAATCCTCCGTCCGATACGTGGAAACAAAAAGAAATCGCTGTCTCGGCAAATTTGAAGAAACATAAAATAAAGAGAGATCGAAATAATAGGAGAAGTTCGAACAAATGATTTATAAAAGAGATGGATTTTTTTTCCTTAAAACACGTTTAATGTTCTTAAGTATTCCCAAGTAAAACGTTCAAGAAAAAATATCCCGCAAAGCGGTAAGTGAAGAGGAGTGGAGGAGAAACAGACAGCTTTAAAACAAATCTTTCATTGGTTCTTTTTACTTCCTTTTACAAAAAAGGAAGTATTGTATTTGCAAAAAAAAAAATTCACTCAAAAATCGACCTTAATTTCCATTTTACTCAGCCTCGAATGAATATTGAGTTTTTTTTTTTTTTTTTTTCGACTCGACCACACGTGGATAAGTGCCTAAGAACGCATAGACACGCGAAATATCCATAATGACGATTCCTGAGTCAATTACAACGAATTTCCTCGTGACTTCTGTATGTACGTACGTATATATGTGCGTATGTATGTCGCATAATTCAAGAACGGTAAGTCCTAGAAAGTTGAAATTTGGTACGTAGACTCCTAGTGGAGTCTAGTTGTGCACCTCCCCTTTTGGTTGCATTCGGGTGTCAAAAAGGGGTCTTTTGCCCCTTTTTGGGGGGAAATCGTTGTAAATTTCGATGTAAAAAGTGGTGTTATTATTTGGCGGGCACTTGGCGATATATCGCCAGTCATTTGGTCGCCAAGTTTTGTCGCCAACTTGGCGACAAATTTATTGGGTTTTTTTTATTTTTTAATCTATTTCCATTTGGCCACTGTTGGTGATATTTAGAAAGTAAACTATTGAATCACATTAAAATTGCCAGTAATGAGGAAATGACATTAAATTGGAGTAAAAGGAAGTCATGTGATGCACACATCAGCTCGTTTCACACTGAAATCAAATCTGCTTAGTGTTCAGCCAAAAATGAGGCAGCGAGAAGCAAAGGGATGTAAGTGGACATTTTCAAGTTTTGAGTAAAATGCGTTTAAAGTTATATGGTCCTAGGTAGGCTTTCATTGAAAGCTTTTTCTAAATCATGCTGTATAGCAGCACCTACCAGAGCTACTAGTGCCATCTCTTGCCCCAAGACAGAGGAGAGTTTCATCTACGATTTGTACTAGCTATCTCCAAATTTTTGATTTTGTCACTTACATCCCTTAGCTTTTCACTGCCTCAAATGATTTCACACTTTGAGGAGAGGAATGGTTAACAAGAGTGACACCACTTTTTTACAGCAATAGCTTTTGAAAAATAGTGACTTGTGACAAGGAAAGGGGAGGGGTAAAGTAAGTGTGAGACTTTGTAACAGATGAGGGGGGGGTTAAAAAAATGTAGCATTTATGGAGAGCCCTTTTTGAGGTAAGAAAAGCAATTGTGCTTTGTGAACTATTCATTTTGAATGATTACATTTATTGTGATCAGTTCTGCCGTAAGAAAGTAAAAAAGCAGTATCTGTCGAAATGTATTTTTGAGATATTTGAAGCAATGAGTTTTGGATTCCCTGCTAACAGTAGGGGAATGTTGGATTTTGAAGTTTTTTCGTGCTTTATTTTAGGCGGAAACCAAATTAGCAAGCTTGCAAAATAAATCTGAAGTACAACAGATGATAAAAACGCAAAAACAAAACAAAAATGCTGCCTTTTAATTTCCAACGGCAAAGTTATATTAATTATAAAAAATTCTTCTCCTTCTTCATATCACAAAACATTTTCATACGTTGGCTCAATCAAAGATTATCTGCGGAAGCCACAGAACAGATCTAAGGGCATACAAGAAAAAAACGAGAAAGTAAAGGAGCCTTGAGTCTGGGGAAAGGAATGATAGGGCAATTAACTCAAATTGGGGAAATTATTCACATAATGGCATAATATTCATAATAGCAATTCAAGCCGAATTTATTGCAGATGCATGAATGAAAAACGTATTTATTTTGTAAAAGAGAGAAAGAGAGAGAGCATGCAATGTGCATTAGTTAAATACATAATATTGTGAGTTCTTTTGAGCGATGTTGAACTGAAACCAACAGACGTGTGTTTTGGATTTTTGGGAAGTGCGTTACATTAAATAGAAAGTGGGCGATGAATTTGAAATTATTGTTGCAAAACTTTTCCTTCGCCTAGATTTTCGTCAGAAACTTTATCATTAATTTTTGAATCAATAGTGCTTAGTTGAAAAAGAAATTCTGCAACCATTAAGTAACTCAATTGTTTTCCTCTTTTTTCCTGTAACGTATTACAAAATGCAGTTTCCAAACTTCATTATTTTTTACAATTTATTTTTCTTCCCTAAAAGAAAGAAATTGTTTCAGCAATCAGTAACAATTCAATGATTCATCAACTGAATGTTTTAATAATCATTCATCGTGTAAGATTTACTCATTTTGCAAAAAAACGAGTAAATCTTTTTTTACTTTTTATCAATAAACAGTCATTGAAAATATACATTTTCATGGGTGAAATTCTCATTTTGGTAACTACGTGGGTTAATATGCACAAAACTCAGGGTTCATACTCGATTTGGATGAAAAAATTCCATGACTTTTCCAAGACTTTTTCATGACTTCAATGAAAATTTTCATGCCCTCATTACACGAAGATAATAGCGCTATTTAATCTCAAACTTGCTAATTTTTGGAAATGAGCATTAGCAAAACGTTTACATGGAATGCAACAGTCTCATTGAAGAACTTACTCATAATGGAAAAAATATAAGTGTACACTTAAAAAACTAAACTATTCTTATTTGTCTTCATCATAAATTTAAGCGAAGTAAAAATGCAGTGAAACAATATGCTAAAATGTCTGTTTATATACATATATATATATAAACAGGTAGTGTCAACAGTGCATTTAATCATCCACATAACTTGACAGTATTTTGGTTCTTTAAAGTAAAGCTACATAGTTTAGTTTTTTATGTTTTTCTAAACAAGATCTTTTTTGAAAAAACCATTCAGCTATGAATCAATCTTTTGATTCAAAAATATACTTCTTATGTTTACTTATTTGCAAATTTTCAAATGCATATAAATTATTAGGTTCAGAAATTCCAGAACATGTTTGATTCCTGACATTGAATGTAGCAGTGGGTCGCATGGATTAGCTTTGCAGGCCGTATGTTGGGCACTACTGTTTTAGAGAATTAGAATTCCTCTTTTTCTGTATTCTATCGCCTGACTAAATATTCTTATTTTCTCAAATCTTCAACAAATTATGATAAACTCTGATAAATTTAATAATAAAGTTCCTATGTATGAGTGACGGAATCGAACTCGGATGCAATTGGATTGCTTTATTTTATTTATTTTTTTTTTTTTTTGAGTGGGCGGGGCAAAACTAAGAACGTAAATTTCGCTACTACAGAATATGAAGCATAAGAAGTGTTGAAAATAACAGCAAATTCAAAATAAGTGATGTCCAAGCAGTAAAATCACATTGCAAAATAAGGAACGCAGCTGCTACAGAAGTGGATGCAATGAGATTTCAAAATTCAGATTTGATTTTGGGATCGTTCAATTTTCCACTTTTAATAGCTTTTATGTGTTATACTGTTAAATCACTCAAGATTTCTAATGCTCCCTCAGTTACTGTTGCTTTCTCTTTGTTCAGGACATTTTTCCATGACTTGAAATTAATTTCCATGACTTTCAATGAAAATTTCAATTTTCCATGACTTTTCCAGGTCTGAAATTGGCTTTTTTTTCCATGACTTTCCAGGATTTCCACAACCCGTACGAACCCTGAAAACTTGAGCACAAAGCACGTAGCACACAGCAGCTTCCAATATCCTCATTTTCTTACTAGACCGGACAGTACAGAGGTCGGATAGTCGCGAACTGGATAATTGAGGATCTACTGTGAAAGGAAATATTTTTCGTTTTTGTTTTCAGGACTCAATGCGCAAGAACTCCACAGCACGGCCATTATCCCCGCGACCGTCATATGAAAAATCCACGCTCCAAAGATCTTCCCATAGGGCCGAGACGAGAGACACATCCCTTATTCGATCTCCACTGCCTCACTGGCCGCCCATGAACTCTATTTAGTGCTCCCAATGGAAAATCCGTTAATGGTTGAAATTTACTGAAAAATAAACCCAAACAATTTGAGAAACTGAATTTGATATCACATATTGTAAATCATCATTTTCTTGCATAAAAGATGCAGACTTTGTTGCTAGAAATTAGTTATAATTGTTAAAAAACTATGTTTGACATTCTGCAACCTCATCTAATGCAGAAAATATTGATCTTATACATAAAATACACCGCCAGCTCAGTCATTCCATCCGAGGACTGCAGTTTCGTGCTTTTTAGCACTCATCTGCCCGGAATAGGAAGAAACTGAGCTGGCGTCAGAAAACCACTTAAAGGAGATAAGAGAGCCAAACAAACTGGTAGCAAATGTAAAATTAATACACCAGACGAGTGACCACAGCTCGATCTCATGCTAGAAAATCGATGTTGGTGCATGGGAAAGTAGGCTTATTTACAGTGCGGGCCAAATTATTAGACTAAGACTGTTTTAAAAGCAAATTCTTTATTGATTACATAACTATAGACACATTAACGGACAGTGAAATAATTATCTAATATTTAGTATGCATTCCCTTGTTCTAGATGAGCATTTAAGTCTTTTTGGCATACTTTTTACAAGGTTTACACCATTTCTTAACTTTTTAAAAAAGGAGGTAAAAAATTGTTCATGCTCACTATTATATATACTCACATACACATACTCACTAATTACCTAAAACTAACTTTAAATATAACAGAACACACTAATAAAAAGAACTAGTGAACTGTTTAAGCTGATTGAGGTTATGTTCCTGGTAGGTAGATAAACAAAGAACATAAACAAAGCAGACAGTGCTGCCACTTGCAAATATTAAATTATGCTAAAATAGCGTAATAATCAGTGTAAAGTATGTACTGTACTTTAATAGTAAAATAAATAGTATTTTAGTACAAATTGTGTACAAAAAACAAAAAAAAAAAAAAACTCTTTAGTCTAATAATTTGGCCAGCACTATAGTTCCAGACGGAACTTTTCTTTTCTGGCCTAAACACGCAAGAACTCCACAGCGCGCGACAATAGGGAAAATTTCGATTTTTCAATTTTATTTTTATATGATAGAGTTACATGTATGAACATCATAGGTGAAAAAAATTTTGCGATACGATAAGTAGTTTTTTTTTAAATCAATTTTTAAAGTTCAAGCGCTTGTGACGTCAAATGGCATAGGAAGTGACGTCATGCGCTCTTCCGATAGGGGAGAAGCCGAAGGTCACGCATTCGACTTCGAAGACGAAACGTAAAAGGCTTATCTCCTCGCGTTTCTGGAACATTAAACCTCTCATCCTTTCGGAAATATTCGAATATCATTATTGATGTTACACGAGGAAGATTATTTAGATTGTGCTTTAACGAATCCGGTCTCCATAGTGTGTTCAAAAGGATTATTGAATTTCTAAAAAATAAATATATCAGCGCTCTCAAAATGTCCCTAGCGAAAACAAGGGATCTTCGGCGGAAGGCTGCCCATTCGCGCCCTGTGACGTAGGCTCGTGACGTTTCAGAAGAGCGCACTTTTGCGCGTGGATTTTTAAAAATTCATTATCAACCACGGTGTTTTAAAATTCGGCGATGGTGAATTTTTTAGTTTTGAGGGTCAATGAACAAAATCCAATAGTCGAAATATGAACATTTAATAGGTTGCAACTTCCCTATTATCCCCAGCGACCATCATCCGAGAGATCCACGCTCCCATTCATCAAGATCCTCCCACTCCAAAACCGGCCAAGATCTCCCTCATAAGGCCGAGACGAGAGCCACTTACCTTATTCGATCTCCACTGCCTTACTGGCCGCCCATGAACTCTTCTCAGATGACTAACTCGAGAAGCCCGGCATTATCTCACGAGGTCGGGAGAATATCAGACGCGACATTGACCCATATTCCAGCCATAAACAAGGCTACCTGCGAGTTCGTTTTCTTTTCATCTCTCTGAAAGGTAAACGGATCAGGAGTTGAAGGTGAAGATAGCGATCGGCTCTTGGGTATACGTCCAAGAGATGATGCTATCCGTTTTTGCGAAACAATGCGGAGAACTAATGCGCCGGAACGATTATATTCTTCTAATCAATGGTTTTAAAGAATGAATGAGTGGAATTCAATAACTCTCAGCAGACGCATTCTGATAAGAGCAATAACGCATCGCCGATAACGTTCAACCACAGTTGAACCTCGTTTTTCCGGCCCCAGTTTAACCGGATCGCCGATTGATCCGGATAATTTTTTTTGCGCAATCACGATTGCTTATTGCTTTCATTTGACTGTTTTTGGCGTGCTATGATTTTATTTTCCCACCGCCATCCTCCGCACCATCACCGTCGACCGGCTCCTCACGATGCTGCTCCTGTAGCGAAAACCGGCTCCAGGTTGCATCCATGTCCTACACACACCTACACAAATGCATACATACACAACTACACACACAAACGCATACACCTACACATACATACACACGCGCATACACAGACAACTACACACACACGCACTCACATACACACACAAAAACATACACACAACTACCCACACATTCATGCCTGCACACACACATAACCCCCCCCCACACACACACATTCATATACACAACTACCCACACACTTATGCCAGCACACAGACACAAACACACATGCCTACACACATACACATACCCCCTACACACAAACACACATATCCCCCACACACAAACACACGCCTACATACACACACTCGTGATTGCGAAAAACATAATTTGAATTCAAGATGTCAAAATTCAAACCACGGATTGTATGGAATTTTCAAACGTCCAGATAAGACGAATCTATGTGAATGAGGGGGAAAAGTAAAAATTTGATGTGCGTATTCCGCTCATTTGAGTGAGACTCTGCTTCTGCAAAAGCTAACGTCGCCAAAAATAATAGGATTTGTCCATTTCCGGCTGTAAAACGGATGTTTGTCTTTCCATACAATCCGTGGTCAGACAGTAATGATGAATTGCTTATTATTCTCACCTAACCGACGCTGATGTTGTTCTGATTTTTCAGATTGCCATGACGACGGCAGTCTTTAATATTTATTTAGAGAACGAAATTTTCGTTTTCCTCGTTTCAAATCGTATGCGGTTTGATTTTATTCATATTCTTTTCAGTTCTTAACTCAAGCAGACTTTACATTAAAAAAAGGGTTTTTTCAGGAAAAAACACCTTTTATAGATGAACTTAACAAAACTTCACATAACTACAAAATTTCCAGATTACTAATTCCCATCATTTAAGATTGATAATATTTAAAAATACATAGCGTTATACGCTGTAAATAATCTTTATGATAGGTGTACTGGTAGCTATTGCCATAAAATCTTTATCCTTATTACCGCACCCTAATCACCAATTCTTTTTTATGGATATGCCTCGAGTTACTGATTCTAGAAAATCACCAATCGTAACATAAAGGGTGCAAATTTCTTGGCCATTTCCATTCCATTCCATTTGTAGAAACAAGAAACTCAACTAGTACGGTCTTATCGCAATTCGTAGTTGTGATAAACATAATTTCAAGACGTCAAAATTCAAATGAATGCTTAATGCTGGAGGTTTTCTTTTCTTTTTGATTTCATACTCACTTGAATAATAATTTTAAAGTACGTAATGAAGAAAGAACTATAAATAATCCAAATGTTCGGTTTTTATTCTGATCAAACGTACAATTCCTGCATAGAACCAGGGTTCGTACGGGTCATGGAAATCCTGGAAAGTCATGGAAAAAAAATAACAGAATTTCAGACCTGGAAAAGTCATGGAAAATTGAAATTTTCATTGAAAGTCATGGAAATTTATTCCAAGTCATGAAAAAATGTCCTGGACAAAGAGAATAAGGAACAGTAGCTAAAGGAGCATTAGAAATCTTGAGTGATTTAACAGTATAGCACATAAAAGCTATTAAAAGTGGAAAATTGAACGATCCAAAAATCAAATCTGAATTTTGAAATTTCATTGCATCCACTTCTGTCACAGCCGCGTGCCATTTTTTGCGATGTGATTTTACTGCCTGGACATCACTTATTTTGAATTTTCTGTTATTTTCAATTTTTCTTATGTTTCATATTCTGTAGTAGCAAAATTTCACGATCTTAGTTTTGCCACGCCCACTCAAAAAAAAACAATTCAATTGCATGCGAGTTCGATTCCATCACTCGTAAGGAATTTATTATCAAATTTATCAGAGTTTTTCTTAATTTGTTGAATGTTTTAGGAAATAAAGATCTTAAGTCAGGCGATAGAATACAGAAAAAGAGGAATTCTAATCTCTAAAACAGTAGTGCCCAACGTACGGCACGCAAAACTAATCCATGCGACCCACTGCTACGTTCAATGTCGGGAATTAAACGTGTTCTGGAATTTCTAAACCTAGTAAATTAAATGCATTTGAAAATATGCAAATTTGTAAACAAAACAAATATACTTTTGAATCAGAAGATTGATTCATTACTGAATGGTTTTTTCAAAAAAGATCTGGTTTAGAAACATAAAGAACTAAACTATATGACTTTACTTTAAAGAACCAAAATACTGTCAAGTTACGTGGATGATTACAGGCACTGTTGACACTAAAAGGTAACTTTTGAAGCAAATTTATTGAAACTTAGTGATGACTCATTCAACCTTTGTCCTATTCAATATCATTCTGCCTGTTTTAAAAAAAAAATATCAGACATTTAAGCATCATCATATTTGCTTCACAGCATTTTTGCTTTACTTTAATTTATATGATGAAGACAAATACGAATTGTGTTTAGTTTTTTAAGTGTGCACTTATATTTTTTCCATTACAAGTAAGTGCTTCAATGAGGCTGTGGCATTCATATAGACATTTTGCTAATGGTCGTTTCCAAATATTACCAAGTTTGAGATTAAACAGTGCTATTCTCTTCGTGTAACGTGGTCATGAAAATTTTCATTGAAGTCATGAAAAAGTCTTGGAAAAGTCATGGAATTTTTTCATCCAAATAGAGTATGAACCCTGTAGAACGCAGAGTAAATTATAGTACTTTAACAAACAACATGGCGTACTTTTGGAGCGTCGGTCCGACACCACCGCAGCAAAACTATAAATGATAAAGTGCTTGCTCAAAACGATCTGGTGTAATTTTGTTACAAAGCATTGTTTTTTTGTAATAAAAGATAAGACTGTTTATTTCATATTATTTTTGCGAAAATGGAGATATAAGCAAAATTTTAAGGGGGGGGGAGCCTCAGATAATTTCTGTGGTTCAGCAGGATATTTTCCCCATCGAAAACGATTCCAGTACAGATTGGAGCTATTAAAATTTGATTTTTAATAACTTATTCATTAATGGATGGAGGAGAAGAAATGTTTTTACAATTTTGCAAAGAAAAAAAGTACTAAAAGCAGGAAAGTTCTAATTTCTAAGGGGGGGGGGGGGGTGCTTGAGCCCCCAATTGCCCCCTCCCCTCCCCCATATGTGCGCCCATGTAATCGGTGATTTTCTGAAAACTTCGCGAATTTCATCTGAAAATCGAAAGCTGAAGAAAAAAATATTTCGCGAGGCTTAAATTTTGCGCGCGATAACGATAGGCTCGCGAAAGCTATTAGCTCTCAAAAATAAGTTGCATAAGTTTTACAGTACTATAATATTACCCGGATTATCTGGATTCCTTTTGGTCCCAGTTAATAAACGAGGACGACGTACGGGAGAAACCAGGGACACTTGATCCCTCTGTGTCCTGTAATGCAGAGTTGGCTAATTCACTGCTCATGTAAGATTTAAATCGATAAAGCTTAATCTGACAGCGATTGTATGCTGTCGGCATCGAACGAAAATCTCTTTCAAGTATTCACTGAATGAAAGCCCGGATTTCAGACCCTATATTTCGTATCCACAAAGAGTGAATCTGAAATTATGGCTTATTTAGTTCATACAAAAAAATAATCATATTTTAAAGTTACTGTCTGACCATCTATTACATAGAAAGGCTAATATCCGGTTTATAGGCGGAAATGGACGTATCTGTTAGTTTATAGGGCTGTTGGTTTGTTTCAGATGTGCACTTTTGCTTCTCTATTATTTCGGCTTAATTTTGTAAAAATGAAAATTTGCTCACAGCAGCATTTTTTAAGTCTAAAGTATATTAGATCCATATTCTTACGGCAAAAATGAATTGATCTATTTATTCACAACCAAGATTTGAGTTTACCATTTTGCTTTTGCGTTCCTGAACGAAATGAAAATATTTTTTTCTTTTTGTTGTTTCCATGGTAACTATTTTTGTTTCCCCTTATTTTATTTTTGAGAATGCAATAAATGAACAAGGCACTAGTGACATTATAAAACGCGTGCATAAAAATCCCATCGTTATTTTCCTTTCTCCCCTGCTAGATTCATTCATTCAAATGGAATCGTCTTTACTTGGCAGATTGCCGAATTACATACAATCCGTGGTCAAACAGTAAACGAATTTCGTTTGTACATTAGGTTTTTTTTTTTTTTTTTTTTTTTGGAGCAATCACGATTGTTAATTGTTTCCATTTGACCGTCCTTGACGTTCCGGTTCCTTTTTAGAGATTGAACCGGGGCCTCTGCAGGCGCGCCTCCTCTGCACTGTCCCCCGAAATCCGCACATCCCACACACACGCGTGCGCCTTTACACACATACACACTGACACACATACACGCTGACACTCACACCCGCCTTTACACACATACTCTCATGCCTACGTGCATACATGTAGGTTTACGCACAACACACAAGCCTAGCCTACACATGCACGCACGCACACGACTGCACACACACACAACTATACACATATGTAACCGCCCAGGAGGAGAGGCAGGCCTGGGGGGGGGACAGGAGCCGTTTTTAGAAACAATAACTCCAATGAGTAGGGTTCTCCTGAAACTCGTGATTGCGAAAAACATGATTTGAATTCAAAATTTCAGAATTCAATTTTTTTTTTTCCATGATCATTAGAGCCTCTTGAATGAATTTTCGTTCTAACCAACTTTTAATAGACCCTATATGGGTGCGTAGCTACACAGGAGAATACTCATAAAATCAGAGTATTTTCTTACTTAAAAAACAAATAAATAAATAAATTAAAAAAATCAGATTTAGAAAAAAGAAGAAAAAGATTTCCGAAACTTCAGCTATTAATTAATTTGCATTTAGAAATAAAACGAAACTTGAAATTGATAGTTTTAAAAATTACAAAAACATTATACAGTATTATAAAACATCAAAGCAGTTTTGTTTTTCTTTTGGGGGGAAATCTGGTAACATTCCATTAAATTCTAGAGTAATCTGTTAGGTTCAAATGTTGCTGTTCGGTGACTTCTCGCTGAATTTAGCACCAAAAATGATGCAAACTTGGCGCTATCTCTTCAATTTCTTGCCTAAGCTCATACACGTAATGCTAAAATGGTGCAAAGCAGGGGAAAACAGCATACAAGTAAATTTTCAATAAGTAAGGTAATTTACGGTGAAAATTAATAGAATAAACGCTAAATTTAGCATGACAACAACAAATTAAGCACATAAAAGCATTAAAATAACAAATAGTATTTACAAAGTTTGTAACAACATAGTGATTTTCTTCGTCCTAAAAATTTGTGAACTCCTCCACACATGAAGTTTCGAGGAGGTACCCTATCTAATAAAAATTCGAAATTCAGCCCCTGTACATGCATAAACGTTTAGAAGTGGAAAAGCCAACAAAGAAAATTTACTCTTGCAAAAACAATGGCTGTATGCTAGATTATATGACATATAAAGTGTCACTATTTCGGAGCAATAATAATTTTACGAGTTTATATACAGTCAGGAAACGTCAAATCATCGAAACATCATTCTCAAAACCTCTTTTATGGAAAACATAAAATCGAATAAAATTATCTACGCCTTTCAGAAGCAGAAACAAAATTCTTCCCCGTTATATTTCCGTTAGGTTCTCAATTTAAATTGAATGCACAATAAACATCGAAACGCCTTTCAATATTTCGACATAAATTTGATTCATGATAAGCGAGAAGGTTAGGGAAAGAAAATGTATTTACTGTACGGTTTGATTTTATTTTCCCAAAATCTATGAGCTCTAGAGACAGATTTAATGTACAACTATACTGTCTGACCATCGATTACATAGAAAGGCTAATATCTGGTTTATAGGCGGAAATGAACGTATCTATTGGTTTATAGGGGTGTTAGTTGGTTTGTTACAGATATGCACTTTTACCTCTCTATTATTTAGAATTAGTTTTGTAAAAATGAAAATTTGCTCTCAGCAACATTTTTTTAATCTAAAGTATATTCGATCTATAATTCTCACGGCAAAAATTAATTGATTTATTTACTCACAACAAAGTTTTGAGCTTACCATTTTTCTTTAACGTTCCTGAACGAAATTAAAATATTTTCTTTTCTTTTTGTTGTTTCCATGGTAACTATTTTTGTTTTCCCTCATTTTATTTTCGAGAATGCAATAAATGAATAAGGCACTAGTGACATTACAAAACGCCTGCATCAAGACCCCATCGTTATTTTCCCTTCTCCCCTGCTAGATTCATTCACATGGAATAGTCTTTACTTGGCAGATTGCCAAATTACATACAAACCACGGTCAAACAGTGCTATGTAGAATGAATGTTCTTTGCACTAAATATTTCTGTAATTTTTTACCTAAGTTAAATGCTATAATTGTTTTGAAATACGGGGTTATCACAATTTTCTCTGCTGTTTGGAAGGTTTATTAAAACAAACGTATTACTAATGAAGCAACAACATTGACTCTACTGGAGAAAGAAAATTTACAAGTTTTAAATGAATGAATTATCCAACGTTTTGATGCACAAAATTTGCAAAATTACTGCAGACACGTGTTTCGGTGTTACAAGGAACACCTTTTTCAATGCGAAGAAGTGTGAGCTTGTGGATAAAAAGTCATCCGAGGAAATCCCTTCTCATCCAAAAGCTCACACTTTTTCGCATTGAAAAAAGTGTTCCTTATAACACCGAAACACGTGTCTGCAGTAATTTACAAATTTTGTGCTTCAAAACGTCGAATAATTCATTCATTTAATTTTCAAGCACAAAGGTATTTATTTTGTTATTTACAAGTTTTGTTTCACAAATGTTCGATTCATGAACATTTCCTAATACAGCAGATATTAGCTTTAAGCTTTTTTTTTTTTTTTTTGAGCAATCACAATTGCTTACTGTTCTCACTTGACTGTTTTGATGTCCTATCATTTTATTTTCCCACCCTCCGCACCATCACCGTCGACCGGGTCCTCACGATGCTGCTCCTATAGCGAAAGCCGTCTCCAGGTTGCATCCATGTCCTACACACACGCACATACATATACAACTACACACACACGCACACACACATACACCTACACATACACACATACACAAACACATACACACAACTATCCACACACTTATGCCAGCACACAGACACAAACACACATGCCTACACACACATACACATACCCCTACACACAAAAACACATACTCCCCCCCCCACACACACACAAACACAACTACATACACACACTCGTGATTGAGAAAAACATAATTTGAATTCAAGATGTCAAAATTCAATTTTTTTTTGTTTGTTTCTTTGTTTGTTTGTTTCATTCGCTGTAACATGTCACGATGAATGGTAGTAAATGCGGCTGTGATCTTTTGTCGTCAATCTTGCGAATCACGTGGCATCGGGGCCTGGACACACGATATTTGATATAACCCCATATAAAAAGAATCGTCTGCCGAATGAAAGAGAGTGCCCGGTCTCGTTGGAAATGGACCATCGTTGATCGTAATTTCTTACAGAGAGTGAAACAAGAATTGAACTTAAGACTTGATATCTGCCGCATTACGAAAGGTACATATGAGGCAAGTGGATGAAAGTGCCAAAATTAAAAATTTGGCGATAACCAGTAGAAATGGCAGGTGGCTTGTAACAGGGTTGGCCGGATTGGACCTAATTGGGTTGGACCCAATGGGTTTTTTTGTTGAAAAAAACCATTAAAAAAACCCATTATTTAGCCCATTTTTGTTTTGTTTTTTTAAATTTCCGAGAAGTTTTTAAAAAATTAATTAATTTAAATACTTTCACAATTTAAACTTCTTTTTTATTTGTTCTTCACCACAGCCAATGGACATAAAAAATGAATTTTGAACTTTAATAGTATTTCTTAACTCTTAACGGCATTAAAAAAATACTTGAAAGATTTTAAATACATATATTTAAGTTTAATCTTTAACCCCTGGTCAATAAATAACTCAAATTATCTAGCTAAAAGGCTTTCATGTGAATTATTTTAAACCAACAAATCGCAAATCTCAAATGAATAAGGTATATTTTTTAGAAATTAACAGGTTTCACAAACGATCGGACAGAAAACAGAATAGGATGTACAGTATTTTCATTGTCTTACGAAAAATTTTAATATTTCTTACTCTATACAAAGAAATAGAAAAACAGGCAACATAAAATTCAAAGAAATGTCTTGATTAAGTTGGAATTCAGTAAAAAGGGGTTTAAACTACTTGAGGTTCTACAGTAGTTTTGCATAACAAAATGAAATACAATAAAGTAAAATGCAAAAAAAAAAAAAAAAAATAGTAATTACAAACGAACAATAGATTTTATCACTCGAGAAGTAACTTTTATTTGCCTTAACTGCTGGTAATCATGGAAACTAAAAAATCTGAAACTTCACCATTCTTTGGTTTCGTCATCTTTTTTACTTTTCTTCAGAAAACGCTGAATTTTCCAGCTTTTTTTACCCCAAGACAATTTTTTTGCTTTGTCCATATACTTACGCTACAATATGCTACAAGTACCCCACATTTTCCCTAAGAAAAAACAAAAAAAAAACCGCATTTCTTTTAAAACCCCAGCTTTAGTTGAGTTTTTTATAGGGTTTTATTTTAAAAAACCCCAAAAAACCATGGGTTCATGGGCTTTTTTAAAAAAACCCGGGTTTTTGCCAACCCTGGCTTGTAATGATTTCTACATCAAGATTAAAAGCAAAATATTGTTCAAATGTTTGTTCTTCATTCAAAGCGTTTCTTCTCACTAAAGTTATAACTCATAAATTTTTGCATGTAAGAAATAAAATGTTCAAATTTATCTGCTTGTGTCATTTATTATTACCCTTGATTTTGGCTCAAAATTAGTAACCGTAGGGGTGTATACCCTTTTCAATACTATCGATCAGTGGAGGGGGGGGGCATTCCGGTGTCCCTGTTGAACACTTCAGAAATTTGGCAAGCCTAGGTAAGCATAATTAATGAAACAGAAAAAGGAGTGGGTTGGAAAAATGTTGAGAACTTCTGGACGACTCATTTTGTTTCATTTAATGCAGAAGATAATCTGCATGCATCAATAATGAAGGTTTTCCCAAATCATGTAGTTGTTTATATTTTAAACTAGTGGTACCCGTACGAATTTACCCGTTATAGAAAAATTAAAAGGTCTTTTGGTTCGCCTGTATATTTACAAATAATGTATGGTGAATTTTCCCGCCAATTGGCTTGTACCCATGTTACAGTTCCACGTTATGATAATTTCGTAATTTACTCGTCCATCTTATAATTTTGTTCTTGAAATTGGAACAGAAAAAGAACCACATCGAATTTTGGAAAAATCCCTTCGAGGTGCACACCCCCATGCTACAAACTAATTCTGCGGCCAAATTTCATAAAAATCGGCAGAACGGTCTAGATGCTACGCGCGTCACAGAGATCCTGACAGACAGGGATCCGGACAGATATCCAGACAGAGAAACTTTCAGTTTTATCATTAGTAAAGATAAAGATATGTATTGATATAGTTTTAAAAAACACGTTGTGCACATTAAAAAGAATTTCAACAAATATTTTGTTTTTCTGGCCGACCTATCCACCGTTGGAAAACGTAATAAATAAACTTCAATTGGTCACGTCAACTACGCCCCTGACGAGAATGCTTCACTGAGTTATCTCCAACCAATAAAAAATATTTTGAAAAATGCACATAATATCGTGAGCTTGTTAATATCGCAAAGTGTTCGCCAAATTGTAACATCACTTGAGTTTGCATTGAATTTAACACTGATCCCCCCCCCCCAAAAAAAAAAGGTGTAAAAGACATCTTTCGGAAGAAGCAACCAAAAGAGGAGGTACACAACTAGACCCTACTGAGAGTCTATATACCAAATTTCAACTTTCTACGTCAAAACGTTTTTGAGTTATGCGAGATCCATACATACATACGTACTCACGAGCGTCACGAGAAAACTCGTTTGGGGATCGTCAAAATGTGCAGTCGAGCTGAAAAAAACAACTCGACATTCATTCGGGGGTGAGCAAAATGGAAATTTAGACCGATACTTCAGGGGGAAAATTTTCGCGAGTACAATTATTTCCTTTACTATGCAAAAGGAAGAAAAATTGAAAAATAGAGAGAGAGAGAAAGAAACAAACAAGTGAGAAAGACGAAATAGCATTTCAGACTGATTGCGTAAAAAGGTTCCCACAAATGTCTCACTTTGGGGAGGTGTTCGCAAAATTGCATGTACTTTTTTTTTTTTTCATTTTTTTTTTTTTTTTTAATTGCGTAACACGTAACAAGGGGAGGGGATAAGATGAAGTGAGACATTTTGTGAGAAAGATAAAGGGGATCAAAATGTTGAAAAAAATACGTGACATCATTTACGGATAACCCCTAAGGAGTTGTCCACAATTATTCTGTCACACCTTGAGTGGAAGTTGGCGAAATTGTGACAAGGGAGAAAAGAGGCAGCAAAAATGTGACATTACAAATTTTTTTAAAACAATACGTTCATGAAACAGAGTGTGACATATAATAAAGGGGGGCAAGGGTATAAGAAAAGGTGACACTTTGTGACACAGGAGATGGTGAAATTTGTTGTAAAAAGTTAGACATCATTTATGGACAATCCCTAAGAAAAGTAACATTGCGTCGCATCAAATGGCTAAAAGGAAAAATCTTAAGACTTTTCTTTGTATCCAAGCCAAAACTGTGCACTCTGACTCATTTTAGTCATAACTTTTATCATTTGCGTAGTTTATCAATAAACAGTAGGATAACGGCACCAGTAACCAGGGTTGTAAGAGTTTCGGCCAGTTGTGGTTTTAACCATGGATAAAACCGGTTTAAACCGGCCAGGATGAAATCAGTTTTATCCAGTTTTGGCCACTTAGATAATTATCAAATTTTAAATGAAAACCAAATAATCTTTACTAATATTATAAAGAGAGAGGGAGATTTTTGTGTGTTTATATGTTCGACGTAATCTCCGGAACTATTGCAACTTTTTGAAAAATTCTTTCACTATATGAAAGGTGCTTTCTTACTGAGTAACATAGGCTATAATTCGAAAAAAATCCGATAAATTGTTCTTTTTTTATTCCAATTTAGGCTCAAATTTAACGTAAATTGTCTATTATTGGTTATTTAAGGGGTGAAAAATTACTTGCACATATTAATATTTTATATCGTTGAAAAGGGTAGAATTTTCCGCGTTCTAAGCAATTTGTTTCAATGCTCTAACTTAATTGCGGCGGGATTAATTTGCGTTTTAATCTCGAACTTTTTTAGGCTTAGCTGAAATTTTGGCAATACTTTCTTCATTAAATCTATCAATAAAAAGTGAAAGAATTGTTCCACAGTTTTCTTTTTGACACCGTTGGAAAAAGCGACATTTTTTGCTCCAGAAATATCTCGACCTGTGGTCGAAAAAGTAACCTTCTATCTCCAAAGGAAACAAAGTTACAACCCGTTAAAAATTAAGTTCGAAGAAATCTAATCTCTATTAAAATTACTCATGCTTTGTTTCGCATTGCCATGGTTACGTCTTTTAGCTTCGCTTCATTTTAATTTCTTAAAGGTCCACAAACTTGGCGCCACGGAATTTAAGAAATGGGGAAATGTTTTCGCCAATTCTCATATTTTACGATCTACGTTATGATAATTCCCCCAGACAATGTAGAAATTGCGGGAAGAGTTTGAAAACTAGGAGTCTTAGCAATTTTCCCAATTGTCGCCAAATTTGTGGACGCCAAAGACCAAGGGCTAATTTACTTCGGCCATGGCCTTGCTGATAGTGGCAAAAGCAAACAATGGGGTTGTTTCCTTCAGTCAAAAGAAGTACTTTTATTCACTGAAATTTTTTTCAACAGAATGGTTCAAACACTTGATAGTTTATTGAATTTTTTTAACTTTTCAATTTACAAAGCTTGAACAGAACAACGTCTGTCGGGTCCTCTAGTAATTTATTAAAAAGAAATGCAAAACAAACCGTAGTCAATGGTCTTTCATTATTTATCTAAATAGTATGTTTTACAGTTTGTAGAAATTACAGCATGTTTAGAAGATAAGGTTTACATGAAAAATATGCAGTAACATTAAAAAAATAATAGAGTGAAACATTGTAAGTTGAATAGATAGATTTTAATTTTCACACACAAAGGTGCAAAGTATTTGAAAGTATTTCAAGTAATTTTGAAGAATAAATGAAAGGAAAAAAAAACTTCTTTTAGAAACATATATAGGCATTTTTTTAAAAACTAAACTAAAGGTACAGGGGGAAATACTTTTGAAAATTAAAAAGCAACACTACTGAAAAGTTACTATATTTATGTTACAGGCTGTTTTGTATTCCTTAAGTCTTTTGTTTTAGTTGTGAGCAATTGCAGTTATTAATTTTGAAGAAAGTTGAAATTTGTTCACTACTATTGTTATAATAATGTAAATTACTTCACTAATACTATATTTAATTAACTAAAATTGCTGTGCTTAGTTAAAAAACTTCCAACTAACAGATTTATTAGTTGCAAAACACACATCTCTCACATACATACAAATTAGAAGTATATTTTCATGTAATTTAGTTTTGGTCGGTTTTAGTCAGTGGCCTAGATAAAATCAGTTTTGTCCGGCGAAAACTACAACCCTGCCAGTAACAGACAAGGGTTCAGTAATAGACAGTCGTAAGTTTGGATTTAATTATTAAGAATTTTAGGCGGGTAAAACTGATGTTGCTGTGGCCCACGGTGCAACCATCTAGTGTTTATCAGAGTGAATGTTATGAGCCAGTTGGTATTTACAAGGCGGTGGTAAAAGGTTGTGAACAGCCACCACGAGGTCAGCTGGTGTTTCATGTTCATTTAAATTTAATCAGGCTTTACTTCTAAAAAAAAATAACTTTTCAACATTTTGAAGAGAAAAGGGAAATTCTGTCCAATGCTCATCCTTTCCTCATCCTATCTGTTATTGGGTGTCATTTGAATTGTCGGTGTCTGTTACTGGGGGGTCGGACCTTTATTTGAAATTGAGAAAATAAAAATATAATGGGGTCGTTTCCGAAATTTTAAAAGTATTTTTTTCTGAAAGAACATGCTTAAAAACATAGGACCTGACCATTTTTTTAAATAATTTGTTTAAGTTTAAACAAATTACTTAAAAAATTACTTAAATCGGTAAGCTTTCATCGTTTACGCTTCTGTCCGATGACATCACAAAAGATGAAATGCCATTCACTGTTGCCATTCACAGAGCAAAATATTTAATTCGCATCTTTACTCACGTGTATTGGCAACGATATGGTTGATAGCAAGCGTAAAGCGCAATTTTAACTCACTTCTTGATTATCATAACGTGGAAAAGTGGTAGAAAGATGCGCCAAAGAGCATCATTTGTGACGTCATCAAGACAACGCCTTGTTTGAAAAATCGGACATTTAAAAAAAAAAATTAAAAAATAACTGTTGGGAAAATAAAAGCATTTTCTGGGTCCATGTCTTTTTTGAGCAATCACGATTGCTTATTGTTCTCATTTGACTGTTTTGATGTGCTATCATCTTATTTTCCCACCAGCACCCTCTGCCAGCACCACCGTCGCGTCGACCGGCCTCACGATGTTGCTCCTCTAGCGAAAACCGTCTCCAGGTTGCGTCCATAGCCTACACACACATACACACACTCATGCCTGCGCACAGACGCAAACACACACTCACATACACATACACACACATACACACACTCATGCCTGCACACATACACAAACACATATGCCTACACACACACGAACGCCTACACACACATGCATACATACACACACACGCGCACCCACACACATGCCCCTACACAAACACACACACATGCGCCTACACAAACACACACGCGCATTCATACACACACACGCTCGTGATTGCGAAAAACATAATTTGAATTCCAGATGCCAAAAATTCAAATATATATATATACATATTTTTTTTTTGCTTGTTCTATCCATTTTAGTGACAAAAAATACTACTTTTGACTGAAGGAAACAACCCCATTAACTAATTCAGAGGATCCTCAAAGCTGCCAAACGTTAGATCAGATGCAGTTGCGTGAGAGAAAAATAGTTTAAAAAGTCTAAATACTCTAAAAGGCCCGTAAAATTGAGTTAATCTGAGAGCGGTGTCTCTCACTGGTGCCGTTACCCGAAGAGTTTTGCGTTCATCACTTAAACTAAGCTGTGTATTAATTGAATGGAAGGGGGGGAGGTAGTAAGTGGAATCCCGTGTCGTCCAGCTTGTTTTGTTTCTCGTACTACCCTATTGTCACATTAGGCCGGATAGTCAAAAGCCTCTAGTATTTGGGCTGTAATTCCCAGGATAACTTGTCTCTACTCCTTCCTCACAAAAAAAAAAGTTCTAAAGAAAAAAACGACTTATCTTTCTTCGCAATGTCTCAATTTTAAGCCTAAGATTTACCAGCGATTGTTCTGAGGCAAAGCTGTTTGTTCTATGACTTATGTCAGACACATTTTACTTAGGGGCTGTCCATAAATAATGTCAGTTTAAAAAAACCCTCCCCCCCCCCTTTGTTCACATCATTTTTGGACGACCCCTTAGGAGATCTACGCCAACGTCATGCCTACAATCTCTTTATCTTCTTTTATTTTATTTTACTAACTAGTGGTACCCGCACGGCTTCGCCCGTAATAGAAAAATTGAAGATCTTTTGGTTCGCTTGTATATTTACAAATAATGTATGGTGAATTTTCTCGCCAATTGGCTTGTACCGACGTTACGGTTCCACGCTATGATAATTTCGTATCTCGCCAATTGGCTTGTGCCCATGTTACGGTTCCACGTTATGATGATTTCGTAATTTATGATAGTTTTTTTTTCTTAAAATTGGAATAAAAAAAGAACCACATCGAATTTTCGAAAAATCGCTTCGAGGTGCACACCCCCATGCTACATACTAACTTCGTGCCAAATTTCATGAAAATCGGCCGAACGGTTTAGGCGCTATGCGCGTCACAGACATCCTACAGACATCCAGACATCCTCCGGACAGAGAGACATTCAGCTTTATTATTAGTAAAGATTATGATAGTTTTTTTTCTTAAAATTGGAATAAAAAAAGAACCACATCGAATTTTCGAAAAATCGCTTCGAGGTGCACACCCCCATGCTACATACTAACTTCGTGCCAAATTTCATGAAAATCGGCCGAACGGTTTAGGCGCTATGCGCGTCACAGACATCCTACAGACATCCAGACATCCTCCGGACAGAGAGACATTCAGCTTTATTATTAGTTAAGATTAAGAAGAAGAAGATAATAAAGCTGAAAGTCTCTCTGTCCGGAGGATGTCCAGATGTCTGGATGTCTGTAGGATGTCTGTGACGCGCATAGCGCCTAGACCGTTCGGCCGATTTTCATGAAATTTGGCACAAAGTTAGTATGTAGCATGAGGGTGTGCACCTCGAAGCGATTTTTCGAAAATTCGATTTTGTTCTTTTTCTATTCCAATTTTGAGCCTATTTTTCACAGAAATTTAATAAAATGGG
Organism: Uloborus diversus; assembly: GCF_026930045.1. Lineage (NCBI taxonomy): Eukaryota > Metazoa > Arthropoda > Arachnida > Araneae > Uloboridae > Uloborus > Uloborus diversus. The sequence goes on along the minus strand of NC_072737.1, from coordinate 166,898,076 downwards.
AAAGAATCTTTATCTTTATCTTCACTAATAATCTTTACTAATTACTAATAATAAAGCTGAAAGTCTCTCTGTCCGGAGGATGTCTGGATGTCTGTGACGTTCATAGCGTTTAGAGTGTTCGGCCGATTTTCATGAAATTTCGTACCAAGTTAGTATGTAGCATGGGGGTGTGCACCTCGAAGCGATTTTTCAAAAATTCGATTTTATTCTCTTTGTATTTCAGTTTTAAGAAAATTTTCCGGAGCAAAATTATTATAAAATGGACGAGTAAATTACGAAATTATCATGACGTGGAATGGAAGAGCGAATGAATATAGCCAATTGGCGAGAAATTCGTCATCCATTATTTGTAAGTACACAGGCGAAACAAATGACCTTTTAATTTTTCAACTACGGGCAAAGCCGTGCGGGTGCCACTAGTAGTAAATAAAAGTAAGGTTTCAAAGAAATTCTGGAAAGAAGTCTGTGGTGGACGTGCGTCCAGAGGAGACCCCATAGCATCTACAGCCTTGAAATTTTGTACAAAAGTACTTCGAGCACCGAAGGTGTGCACCTGGGGTTTTATTTTTTAAAATTCGAATTAGTTTTTTTGTAATTAATTTTTGAAGCTCAAACTTCGCGTAAATTGGCTAGTATTGCCTATTTTAAGGGTTAAAAATTACTTGCATATTTTGACATTATATATCGTTGGAAAGGGTAGAATTTTCCGCGTTCTATGCAATTTGTTTCAATGCTTTAACTTAAATACAACGGGAGTTATTTGGGCTTTTAGCTCCAACTTTTTTTGGCTTAGCTAAAATTTAGGCACTTCTTTCTTCATTAAACCTATAAGAAAAAGTGAAGGAATTGTCTCACACTTTTCTTTCTGACACCACTGAAAAGATCGGATTTTTTTACTCCAGATCTAACTCGACCTATGGTCGAAAAACTGAGCTTCTATCTCCAAAGGAAAAAAAAGTTACAAGCCGTTAAAAATCCAAGTTCGAGTAATCCTCATCTCCTTAAAATTATTGATGTTTTATTCAGCGTTGCCATAGTTACGTTTTTTCGATTCGCATGTTTCTTCTTTCTTATTCAAACTTTAAGGGTTTCAATTTTAACGGAAAATCTTAGGCTCAACTCAGTTCAAACATCGAGCTAAAGAGCAAAATATATTACTAAGACTATGAATATTCGCAACTTCAAAGAACTATAGGGGGCACTGTAGCCACTTTCTAATGGCGGACGAAAAAGGTAAAACAAACGCACGTGGTAACGTAGAAAATGCTAATAAGTCTAGTAAATTTTGTTCGTATGCATGATTTCTTTGTTTTATTCTTTTTAAATTAATTTTCAAAGTCTTGTTGATATTCTGGCCTACGTAGAAAGAAATGAGAATTCAAGAAGCATTACTAAACGTCAGAAATTAATGCAAACTACGTAGTTCGTAGTTCTAAGCAGCCATTTCCACGATGTTGAATTCGATATTTATCAATTCTTGATAAAACTAAATAATAATTGTGGCCTGTCAAGAACAATTAATGCTAGAAAATTTAATAGGACATTACAAATTATTATCAAAAGAAGATGATACTTCTTTGCCTTCCTTGGCTTATTGTTTTGCATTTGTAGCTGAGTTATTTCTCTCGAATTCCCGAATCGGTTAATTTAAAATTTTTCTGTTTCGATGTTTCTAATTTCTGAGTTATGATTTAATTATGTCATGCTATGCAAATCATCAACAAAATTCTCACGGATATATGGTGGTAGTTTTCTTTTTAATTGATCTACCATTATTTCTTTTTACTTATCGAATTCTGTAATCTTTCTACCATTTTATTCCACTCATGATAAAAATTAAAAATGGTTTAACCAACATGCGGAATCTCGCCAAGACTACTTTGCTCGCACAATACTAAAACTATAACCCTAAACAAATTTGGCGAAACCTTTCAGCTGAAAATAAAAGCAATAAAATAAAATTCTTTCTCGGTTGAACATTTTTCATTTTGTTCTACGATAATATATTCAAAAAAATATTTTGCATACTGTCCATTCCAACTAAATGCTGCTTTAAAATATGGTTAGTTAAATTAATTTAAGATTTAAAAAAAAAACATATTCTTACAAATTCACACAAAACAATAAAATTTTTTACCTGGTATAACGTTATCCAAGTTTGTTAATCCAGAATTTTCTTGTGTTTAGACTTTCACCATTTCTCAATCAACTCACGTTTTAGAAGGAAATAAGCAAAACTAACATTATTTTGAGAAGCTCGAGAATACTACTTAGGGACGAAACAATTTCTGTAGTTGAAAGCAACAGACACACGTGGAACGCAATGTGGCAATGTTTTCGTTTTTTCGGCAGTTTTGTAAATCACCGCAAGGTAGCGTATTCGAGCGTTGGAGTTGCGAATACAAAATTGCAGTTTTTCAATGCTCAGGAGCCCCTTAGCCCTTAAGGCTCTGCAAATTGGTACAAGTTATTTTGAAACCCGGGGAAGGGGTGCTTTTTGATCCAAAGGGAGCTCGTAATGCGTTTTTAATCATTTTCTTTCTAACTAACGATTTAAATCTTTGCGAATCAAATAAGATTGCGAAGCAATCTTCGGGGGTTGGTGAGCGTCAGCGAGCAGGGGGCAGAGCCCCCTTGTTATTGAAAAAAAAATAAAATGTTTACTATAAATAATTTGCATCTGTGTGTTTCTGAAGGAGATTTAAGAACAAATCGTTCTCAATGGAGATACGTAGATTCCAAATTTACTTTTACGATAAGCTAAATGCTATAAACATATCAATGGCTGTATAATCTGATTATTTGATTTTTGTGTGATGAACGAAAGTTAATTTGTGAACAATGACGTTTAATGGAAGATTCGTATTTTGATAGTGGATTTCCCATGGAATTACTAGAGACAGAAATATTAACAAGCGTGAAAATACTCCTTGGCGTTTCTAGAGGAGAAAAAATTAATTTTGGAAGAGTTAAAATACGAAAACAGTAAATACGATAACAATAGTGAACAATGCTATCGAAGAACAAACATTTGAAAGGCTTTTATTTGTTCTCTAATTTTAAATTCAAATACGAAGTTAAACAAATACTTCAAGAAATAAAACTGTAATTTACTTTCAAATTCGAGCACTATTAAATTTAAAAGCATAAACACTATAAATGGCTGCCTACGGGGACAATGAAGTGATATTGTTTACTAACGAAAATTAAATAAATAAGGGAGCTCACCCCTTCCTCCGATCGCTGCAAACCGCTGAAGATTATTTGGTTCGCGGAGATTTGCCAGATAAGAAGAACCAGTTTAAAATACACGTTACGATTAGAACAAAATAAACGAGCTGATGTGTGCATCACATGACTTCCTTTTACTCCAATTTAATGTCATTTCCCCATTATTGGCAATTTTAATGTGATTCAATTATTTCCTCTCTAAATATCATCAATAGTAGCCAAACTGAAACAAAATTTAAAATTTTTTTAAAAAAAATCTCCAAATTTGTCGCCAAGTTGGCGACAAAACTTGGCGACCAAAAGACTGGTGATATATCACCAAGTGTCCGACAAATTTAAACACAACTTGAGTTTACATCGAAATTAACAATAATTTCCCCCCAAAAAGGGGCAAAAGACCCCCTTAGGAACATCCGAATGCAACCAAAATTGAAAGGTGCGCAACTAGACCCCACTAGGAGTCCACGTACCAAATTTCAACTTTCTAGGACATCCCGTTTTTGAGTTATGCGAGACACATACACGCATACGCACATACATACGGACGTCACGAGAAAATTCGTTGTAATTAACTCGGGGGTCGTCAAAATGGATATTTCTGGTGTCTGTACGTTTCTAGGCATATATCCACGTGTGGTCGGGTCGAAAAAAAAACTCAACATTCATTCGGGGATGAGAAAAATGGAAATTAAGGCCGATTTTTGAGTTAAAATTTTTTCGCGAATACAATACTTCCTTTTTTGTAAAAGGAAGTAAAAATCACGTCCCCCTTCCTGTAGGATATAGAATTTCAGTAAAAAAGTCATTAAATTTAGAAAAATATTAAAATCCTACGCCAACATGAAGACAAAAACACCTATAAGAAAATTATTTTTTTAAAAAAATTCAAAAAGCATCTCTTTCCTAAGGTGCAAACTAACTTATACGAAATTTCACAGCTTAAAAGCATCTAGTACATAGCAAAACGACCGTTTTGTTCGTTTGAAAAGTCACTTTCAAATTCATGGTCGTTAGTAATATTTGCTCCTTAGCTCCGAGATTGAATTGAATTGAGCCTAGTACTAAACTTTATATCTCCTGTTTTGATTTATTGAGAAAATTAGAACAAACTCAATCTGATGCAAAAAAAAAAAAAGTTCTTTCGAATGACATAGGATGTTAAAGAGATCAGAAAATTTTCATCCCTTCAATAGGTATTTGTGAAGTTTAAGCTAAAAAGTTAATCACAAAAAAAACTCTTCGCAAATTTAAAAAATAAAATCCCAGGTGCAAACCCCCGGCGCTCGAAGTAATTTTGTACAAAATTTCAAGGCTGTAGGTACTATGGGGTTTCACAGGCCCGCCCATCTGCGTGCACGGCGGGGGGGGGGAGGCACCTGTTAGCCCGGGTCCCAACCTGAAGGGGCCCAAGATTTTTAAAATGAGGGGTGAAATATATGAGGGATGTAGGGGTTAACAACATGGAGGGGCCCGCAAAAGCCATCTGTGACGAGCCCCAAAACTTCTGTGCAAGCCCCTGGGCCCGCCACAGACATCCACGCACAATTTCTTTGAAGTTACTTTTTTTTTATTATTTTTTTTTTAATGTATAGGGATAAAGAAAAGTAAATACAGAAAAATTAACTCAAAATGAACAAAATTCAAATTATGTTTGAATTCCCAACACAATTGATTATTTTTATTCGCAATTTCGGGTTCACCGAAGGTGGTCCGGTCCTGACCACTTCGGTTGATGGAGTATCTACTGTATCTCTAATGACAATGCGATAACCAAGGATTGAGTTCAAAAAGATAAAAAATGCTGACTCACCAATTGACTGATACCAATAAAGATTCTTTTTTCAAATTCTGCATTTAGAATTACGAAATATGAACACGGTCTACGGCGGGAATAACTTAAAAGTTTAAATGCCCAAGACGGGTAGCTTCACTGCTTATGGAACAGCAGCAGATTAGATAACATTGTCCGACGCAGATAATACTTGTAAGGGATAATGGCGGTGATAATAATAATAAAAAAACGCGAATTTTCTATGCGCACACCTGTTACTGCATTAGCTCCGAATCACGATTTTCCACTGTAAAATCCGAGAACGGTGACATGAATCAAAGCTAAGTTCAATGCAATTACAAGAGAACAATTTTTTCGATGACTGCGTGTCAAGGTTTTAATGTTTTTCAGAGAAAATACACTCAAAGGCGGATTTATAGGTTTGGGGGCTCGTCGAAGAGCATTTTTTGGGTCCCCTTGTCTATCACAGAATAGTGCAAAAGATTTATCATGGGTATTTTTGAATCCCTTCCGGGGCTTCCTATGGTAGTGGGTGGCCCTCGCAATTGCAACATGGTAAATCCCCCACTTAATACCTAAACAGAGCAATCCATACCGCATACCGTGGGCTATCAATACGAGAATAGCAAACTTTCTCGGCTAATATTTGGGAAGACCTTGAAGAAGTTATAAAAGACTAGCTGCGTTGCCCGGCTTTGCCCGGTCTACCTTGAAAATAAAAATTGCTTCAAGTGACGTACTATATTCAACAATCAGGCGTAAAAAATAAATAAAAAAAAAATCATGATTTCCCTTCCAAACACTGACGACAGATATTAAAATACTTTTAAGAAATTAAATCCAGAAAGATGGATTTAAAATGCGTAACCATGGAAACACAAAATAAAATAAGTTTAAGGAATTAAAATGCGAAAGAAAATGGTTCACAATTTGAAGGGAATCGAGATTTCTTAAACTTGATTCAAAAAGGCTTGTAACCTTTTTTCCTATCGAGATAAAAAGATTATTCTTTCGACCATAGGTCGAGTTAGATCTGGAGTAAAAAAGGTCGTTTTCCCCAATGGCGTCAAAAAGAAAGCTGTGGGACAATTCCTTTACTTTTTATTGATTTATTTAATGAAGAAAGTAGTGCCTAAATTTCAGCTAAGCCTAAAAAATTCGAGCTAAAAACGCAAATAATTCCCGCCGTAATCAAGTTAAGAGCATTGAAACAAATTGCGTAGAACGCGGAAAATTCTACCCTTTCTAACAATATGTAATATCAATATGTGCAAGTATTTTTTTACCCCCATATTTGAGAATTTATGTGAAAATTGGACGTAAATTGGAATAAAAAAAGAACTATTCGTCGAATTTTATTCGAACTGTTTTGCAAACCTTTTCAGGACTTAAAGGAACAAACTGAAAATTTCAGCGCAATCGGCCGGGTAGTTTTCGAGTTTTGCGAGTTCAAACACACAGACGCTTTTTGGGGACTTCATTTTATACAATGTAGAGATGCATAAAACACTGTTAGTGTAAATCTAAATGTTTTGTAATTTAATAACTACTGATAGCTTAATTATCCATTAAATTAGGCAAATATCAACTTTTGAGACGAGTTAAATACTCTTGGCGTGTGGTTCCCGCAGTGCTGCAAATTGATGCGGAGAAGACAGTTTTACAGAGATCTCAATAGCTCCACCTGAAGCTAAATACCACCAAACTGACACTGGATTTATTATCTAATTTTCAGCGACAGCATGGAGCTAAATAATGTGAAATAACCGCAAGTCATTTATTTTCTCCTATCTTCCATAAAAGAAAGAAAGAAAACGAAAAAATATATAAAAAAGACTGAAAACTTCAACGGACCGTAAAAGTATTCTTTTTTTAACGGCTCTCAAATGCAAGGTTTATTTTTTTTCCTCTCTCTCTTTTTTTTTGTTTTGTTTCCAAAAAAGAATTTAAAAAAAAGAAAGGAAAAGCAGAAGAGAAGGGGGGGGGGGGGGTAACATCATCGTTCCGCGACTTTTTTTCAAAAGCCTACCCAGTCCGCGGGTCAAAATAGGTTAAGAACACTAGAATCTCAGCTTAAGTACAGTTAAAAGATAATTTCGGCTACTCGTTGCCATATAAAAATGTACACTTTGCATTTGACGGAACCATCAATGCTAGAAAAAGGCAGAAAAATAAACGATAATCATTTTCAATTATTAAATCAGAATAGTAATGCAAACTAAACACATGAGAACAATTTTTCACTTCTATATTGCACTAATAAATGGAAGAAATTATTGAGGGTTAAAAATATACAATGAAAGAATATACTGAAAAAATGAAAAAAACTATTTCGAAATGTTCAGTGCATTTGATCAATTGTTATCTATTTAAAAACTACAGTTTACACTGAGATTTTTTTTTCCTGTAAATTATAAATTATTCATTGAATTTCGTTCAGTAACATAAGCTTTTACCTTTGTTTCTTTGAAAATGGTAGTTTCAAATAAATTTCGTTTAACGATATGAGCTTTATTGCAATAAAAAAAAAATGAAACCGTAATTACAAAACAGAAAGTAATTAGATCTAGTCTGGTTCACTTAATTGTAAAAAAAACGGTTAATTTTAAAATATTATAAAAAATATATTAAATACCACTCAGAAAACACTCAATCCATTTCGCATGGAAAAATGAATATCATGCGTAATTTTAATAAAACTCGTAGAAGAGAAAATGATGAAAAGAAAAGTTCACACTTCACTCAAGAATGCGTTTGAAAATTTGTTTTGACATTAAGTAGGGCAAGTGCTATGTTTGCGCTTAGTTAATTCAGGAACTTGGAAAAATTAATAATGTTGGAAATAAACTTTTCTTTGCGATGGATTACTTCGAGTTTAGTTTGAAAGTTATTGCATTTTATCAGACTTGATGAGAAACTGCGTTTTTGAACTTTGAAAATACAGTAATCTATTTAATATTTTGTTTATTTATATCAGAGGTCTGCAACCTTTTTGTACCTATGAACACATACTACAATCAGAGTCGCATAGAACCAAGGCGGGCCCCTTGTCAGTTGTCACCGAACCCTCTCTCGCCCCCCCCCCCACAAAAAAAGAACAAAAGAAAACAACAGAATGGGGGAAAAGAAAAAAAAAGAGGAAAAAGAAAAGGGAAAAAAGAAGAAAGACAAGGGGGGGGGGGGGAGAGAAAAATCAAAACTGCTAACTAGAAAACAATTAACCCCATTTTAAGTGCCACAAGAGTAAATAAAACGAGCTGATGTGTGCATCACATGATTTCCTTTTACTCCAATTTAGTGTCATTTCCCCATTACTGGCAATTTTAATGTGATTCAATAGTTTACTCTTTAAATATCACCAACAGTGGCTAACTTGAAATTAGATTTAAAAAAAAATCGCCAAATTTGTCGCCAAGTTGGCGACAAAACTTAGCGACCAAAAGTCTGGCGATATATTTTCATTTTTCTAGGACATACAGTTCTTGAGTTATGCGACATACATCCGCACATACATACGTATATACAGACGTCACGAGAAAACTCGTTGTAATTAACTCGGGAATCGTCATTATGGATATTTCGCGTGTCTATACGTTCTTAGGCACTTATCCACGTGTGGTCGAGTCGAAAAAAAAACTCAATATTCATTCGGGAGTGAGTAAAATAGAAATTAAGGTCGATTTTTGAGTGAAAATTTTTTCGCGAATACTATACTTCGTTTTTTGTAAAATTAAGTAAAAAAGAGTAAATTTTACTTTACCTTTACGTTTTCACTTATTCGGAGTCCCCCCACCCCTTTTTCTTTTCTTTTTCCTTTTTTTATTTTTTTTGCGTCAGTGTCGCCACCTTCCCAAGGTCCGGGCCCCTAGTTTCCGACTAAACTGACATGGCCTCTCGTCGGGCCTGACCCTCTCCCCATAACGGAGGTTTCGCCAGAAAATTTGCAAAACGGAATATTCACGTCTCTTAATGACTAAACTTTTGCAGTTCTAAAAGACTCCAAAGAGGCCTAAACTAAAATTACTTTTTTCTACACGTTGACGGAACATTTTGCATTTTTCCCCCCTTTCATTTTAAGCCTAATTGTTGAACATGCGTCAGTTGACACAACTTCTATTTTTGAGGTAGATCGCGCAACGTCGGCCAACGCAACTTTTATCCTATATTTTGTAAAAGATTGCGAAAGAAATGACAGCCCTATACTACAGGTCATTCACTTTCAAGTGAGAGCATTACATCCATTTCCCAGCAAACGACAAACGAAAAAAAAAAACCACTTGCGTGCTCCTTCCCCATCTGTTGATCCCTGGAAGAGTGGGAAGCAAGAGAGAGAGATGGTAAGACAAGCTTACCTAAGAGCTAATGCGTCGGCGGAGCCTTAATAAAACAATCGTGGGAGTGACAGACGAGGTCTTTAATTTAGCGGAGGTCCGTCAACGTCGTGACGAAATCACTAACGCAAAGATCGAGCCCAAACAAGTGCACCGATTAATTACGCTCAGAATGAGCTAAAATAGAACTTGTAAGAAAAATGATAAATGAAAACAGAATCTGGTCATTTATAAATGACTCCAGCGTTGCCTGGGTCAGTAATAATATTGAAAAACAATTTATACTTTCCTTTATTTATTTTTAGCTGTGACCACGGTTTCACCCGCGTTAAAAAGACAAAAATGTATTGAAAAGCTATTTTAAGTACTTCACGCTATGATATATAAAAGATACTAGAGGACCCGACAGACGTTCTGTTCAAACTTTGTAAATTGAAAAGTCAAAAAGTTTCAATAAACTATCAAGTGTTTTGAACCGTTATGTTGAAAAAAATAAGTAAAAAAAAATGTTTTAAGCTGCTATAGTGTCAGAATGCGTATATTTATTACAACTTGATTTAACTAATGCCCACTGAGAAGTTGTTTTATTAACTATTTTTTCATCCGTACTTGATGGTTTGTTCCTCCAGCCATACTCAAAGGATAAAAAGCGTCCTTAGATATTAAGTGTAAAAATCTAACTACCCATCTAGAACAAATTTATTGCTAATTTATTAATAAGCGGTTTCATTTTGACAGCAACATGTATTTTATGGGTCTTTTTACTGAAATTAATTGCTTAACGGTTTTCTCTGGGAGGGAATCATGCAATAAATCTTGACTTTGAGTTCCGTTTTGTCTTGTTTTGCTTTTGTTATTGCTTATTTTGATATTTAAACTGCCTGCTGTCCATTTTCATTGCTTTTACTGGGTGTCTTTACATCTAGAAGCTCACACCTTTGAATTGAAAAAGGGGTTCCTTGAAACCTCGAAACACGTGTATTCTGAAATCTGTTTATTTGTGCTAAACAACGTTGGATATTTCCTGTTATTCCTCGGCACAAAGGTATTTATTTATTGCTAAAATCCGTCAACATTCCAAATTCGAAAATTTTCACGAAACCAATACTTTTTTCTATAAACTAGATTAGGGATGCCCCGATTAATCGGCCATAATCGGTCGCTTGGCGATTATTTATAATCGGTCAAATTAGGCCGATTAATCGGTGTAAAAAATATTTTTCAAAATATTTTTTTTAACATACCTTCAACAAGAAACTATGATGAATACATTAATGAACAATAAATAAGTGTAATTTGCTGCAATTATTCTAGAACTGCAGTATAATAGTGTACAGAATAAAAACAAACAGTTTAGAAAATGCGTAAAATTGAATGAAATATTAAAGAATAATTCTCACAGCTTATATTCACATGGCACTACTAAGAATAATTAAATTCCAGGACTTTTAAACTGAAATGCAAAAAATATTTATCTCCCCCACCCCCTCCCCCTACAGTTTTCATATCACCTACCTTGCACCTACTTTTTATTTTTATATTATTAATGTTATTTCTATTTGTCTTTTGAAGGACAGAAATAAACAAGTGTGTATATGATTCCACTGGAACTTCCTCTTAACTCTCTCCAACGAAAGAAAATGCTTTTGTTTTAGGAAAATTAGGATAATGTCCTAGAGTTTACAATGATATTCTTACCCCAACTTTTAGTGACACATGTTGATTTTTTTTCCTTTCTTTTATTTTGTCCCTTGTAACTATACAAATGATTATAACTTAACTATTTAAATTGATTAATTTATCATTAAAAAAAAATATCATTTGATGTTAAAAAAAATGCACATAATTTACTATTGTTTTTTTTTTTTTTTTTTTGTAAACTGATGGTTGAAGTATTATTATTTTTTAATAATAATTTTTATTTTGAATAAATAAGCACATATCTACAATGTTACATAATGTTTCATTAGTCATTAATTTTCCCCTTTAGAATAGTGTTCTTAGATATCCTTATAATTTTTATAATGAACAAAAAACTTGGATTAAATGGCTACTATTAATTTAAAAATAAATTTAAATTAAAAAATGCTCCTAAATTTACCTGTTGACCACAGGCTGACCTCTAACATTTTAAAATTTTCATGATTGGTTAATATTATACGTGATTTTATTAACATTAATATGAAAATTAACTGATAACAGTTGCCTGAAATTTTAAAATTATTTTTGGAAAATTAGGAAAGAGAAGGGGAAAAAAACGTCTCTCAGAAATAAATTAACTATTTCTACAGTCAAAAAAAAAAAAGAAAAGAAAAGAAGAAAAGTGATGGAGGAACTAGTAGCATTAAAAATAATCATTATGATCATTCATCGGATAGAGCTGATTAATCAGCTGATTATCAACAGCTGATTAATTAGTAATCGGCCAAATCGTTTTATCCATGCATCCCTATATTAGATACAGAAGAAAGTAAAATGGCAGCCAAAAAAACATTACTACAAGGTTGCATTTTTCCTTGTAACCACATCATGCTATTGATTAACATTAATGAAACTAGTTAGATATTAACTTTAATTTCAACCCATAATTTTTATGTTTTTGTAGCAAGCTAAAAGCTAATTTGTGGATAGTTACTTTTTCAGTTTAAGTGGTGACTTGAATGAGGCCACTAATAAATTTGCTTCTAACTGACCACTGGCAGGAGATTGCACAGGAGAGGGAGGGAGAGAAAAATTTTTCGAACATTATCTACTTAATATTTCCCGGTTTATTCTGTTCCTTGATGTCAGTTTGGCAAAAATTGCCGGTGGTTCGGCAAAAATGGATGGCCGACAAAGGTGCCGACCATCTCCCCTTTAAGTATAAAGGCACACCCTCCCCTCTTTAAATATTGCAAAGACCCTCCCCCGAGAGTTTGAGGCCCCCTAAAAAGAGAAAAATATCCACCAAAACAACCTCCCATAAAAATTTCAATGGCGCAGTCTGCGCCATCACCCTTCTAGTGGGCACTCCTGCACATTGGGGTGGGGTAGTAAGCCTTTAAATGTAAACAATAATAATTTAGTTCGATATGCATCAAATAGAAGACAATTTTGTGATGAAAGCAGCAAATCATGCTTCGAATAGAATAGCAAATATAGTTTTTCAAAAAAAAGTAAGACGGCTGATATCTAAACATGTTAATAAAATGAAAAAAGACAAATGAAAATCATGAAAAAATGAGCACAAACATAAGCACACACAGAATAATGTGTAATCATAAAGAAGGTCTCTCTGTAGAGAATATATAAAAAAAAAAAAAACAAATTGTAGTAGTCTCTGTTGATTGTATACAGGGAGGGATAGAGACTACCACTTTAGGGGGGTCATGAGCAGGGGCGGCAAATAGGGGGGTCAAGAGGGGGCGGTCGCACCCCCAAATTTTTTGAGCAGAATGAGAGAAAATGGGTGAATTCAATTTATGTAAGTCGGAAATCAATGTTCATTTAAGGAAATCTCGCTGGTTCTCAGCAACTATTTGATGAAACTCGACACATTCTCAGACTAGAAAAAGTGTTTTTCGTTATTTGGATGATGACTTAGAAATTTATGAAGTATTTTCGGCTTTTTCAAAACATAGAAAACTGATAGAGAACCATGGTTAATTTTAACTAAAGAAGACATTGCCTCATATAGGCTAAATATTTCACACTTGTGTGCCCAGTGTAACGATGGTATGTCCAATATGAGAGGTTCGTGAAAAGTGGTGTATCTGCATGGTTTTACAAGAAAATTCCTTGATATTTTACATTCACTTTTACGCTCATTTTTTAAATGTATATTTATTTAATGAGTGTTCATCGCTTTCTTCTGATAGAAACACGTTTCAGCTGCTCAATACATTATAATGCTTTCATAGAAACTTCTTAAAAATGCATGTGATTATTGAATAAAAAAGACGTATCAACCAAATACCTTTTATAGGGCTCTATAATTATTCAATCGCAGAGTGACACAAGATAATCTTCAAGAGTTAAAACGATAAAAACATTTTTCTATAACTTCAAAGCAATGATTTGACGACTGGAAGAATTATTGCAAAACGATTCTTTCAATGATGAAAAAAAGCTCATGCCCTTTAGCATGTATGACTTCGTAAAATTTTTTATCCAAATTTGTTTGCATCGAGAAAAGGTTTTTGAAAAATGCTTTACTCTATCAAAATCTATATCTTCAATCCGCTACTCGACTATTCAAACCAGAGTTCAATCTACAATTGATCTGTGCACCATACTACCGCAGTTCAATCTACAATTGAAACTGGAAATAGATTTTTTATAGATGTATATTTCAATCAATGGTGAAATTTTTCAAAAAAATTCTTCCTCCGAGCCAATTTCAAAAAAGCGCAAAAAAAAAAAAAAAAAAAGACAAAAATCCACATGATGATGTGAAATCAAACATTGATTTTTGAATATTTTGTATTAAGTAATAGATGAGGCAAGAAAAATTACAAGCAATATACCGACAGAATGGTTTTCACATCCAGAGACTGCAGTTTCGTCCTTGTTATGGACTCATAAGTCTGGAATAGTGAATAACAGAGCTGGAGGCAGATGATATCTCATTGAAGCTGAGAGCGCCGACAGGACAAGATTATTCAATGATGAAAAGTTTAAGCCCCTCACAGTTTTTGAAGTAGCCAGGGTGATTTCGAGGAGCAAGATATAAAAAGTGTTTTCATACATAACTTTGTGTTACTTCAATTATTTTTTAACTATTACAATCAGCTTAGCTAGTAGAGGAAGATTTCTTTTTTTTTTTATGTCTCAGAAGGTTAGAGAAATATTTTCGAAGCACAAAGGGGAAAAAAAACCTTTTCCATTTAGCTGAACTGGCAAAACAGTACGACATTGGGCACTGATAGATTAGTCACACGATTCCCTGCTCTTCCGAATTCCAAAAATAATGCATTATAACTTTTCCAAAGGGTATAAAAACTTTAGTAGCGAGATGTTTTGTATGATAACTTTTTAGTCAATGAATCAAAATTTTAATTGTTTCTAAACACTAATTTCATTCATATTAAACCGATTTTATGACAACTTCTTGTTAGCTAATGTGTGTTTGGTTTCGCTTTAAGGTTATACATATTTAAGAAACTCGACCCCCCAAATGAAATGGTGAAATGCCGCCCCTGGTCATGAGGAATAAGGACCCCCTACCCCCCACCTCATCGCCACAAATGAAACTACATTTTTGGCTTTGAAAAATTTCTGAAAAGGCTTGTATGTCAATAAAAAGCACCAAATCTACCAGGAATAATGCACCGAATAGGGCATAAAAGTTAAAGTCATTTCAGAAGCAATGAAAAGAAACAGTATTTCAAATATTTACTTTAAAAAAAATAATCAAAGAATTGAAAAGATTACTGTAATTGCTTACATTTTATCTTGAACACAATGTGGATGAATAATATTGTTGATGGTTCATTGGAGGGGGGGGGGTCATGACCTCCATGACCCTCTCCTTGTATCTGTCCCTGGTCTTATCATATAAGCCAGTGTGGTACCCAGCCTTTATTGTGTATTCACCACTTGACTGCTGCCAGTAGCGTACAGAGACTATAGTGGCCCCTCCCCTCGCAAGATTTATATGTGTGCCGTCCCCCCAGAAAAAATTATTTTTTAAAAATTTAACGTAGAGTTATTTTTTTAGAGCATGCACACTCATACCTCTTGCACCCCCACTCCGCTCCGTGGGGGTTGCAAGGGTGCTATGTATACGCTACTAATTGCTGCTATGTAGGATACGCATTGCACATGTAGTTCATGCTAGGTGCATAACAAAAGCTAAGTCTGAACCATACATAGTGCCCTTCCCTCACTACACAAAAGATAAAGCAATAAAGTTTTTTATGTCTTCTAGGGATCACATGGTCACTTAGGACTAATAGAATACCAGAAACATTCATTCCAAGTAAGAGTGATAAAACTATCTACAAGAATTTTTCCTTCTCCATTTGTTGCTTAGTTAGTATTTAGAGCAAGTTTATGTTTCATTGGTGATTTATAAATTTTAGATCACACAAATGTTGTCACTTTGACTTTCATTCAAGAATTGGATCAAATTATGGAGGACGAAGATTAAAGTTGAGTAGCATAGCCGTGCAACCATCAATTCATTATTTTGGGTTTGAGGTATTTTTCCATTAAAGGAATGTCATTTCATATGGCAACCTGTTTGTTTTCTACCTTGGTGACAATAGAAAAATTGCTTAAAGCGACTGGCGATATCTTCAAGTATATGGCAACCCTACACTTTAGAAATTGAAGTTATTGTATTCGTTATCAATACAAATTCTTAGCTTGCAACAGAGATTAATAAATTAAAATCTCTATAAATAAATAATGCGCCAATTGATGTACCTTTAACGGAAAAGTTCTAGGCTTTATATCTGGCAACCAAGAATTGTTATTATCATTACTTGATAATTATTGTATTAATGTGACGTTTGCATCTGCTTTCAAAAAACTATTTTTATATAATTCAACGTTATAAATGTTTAGAAAGAACCATTGGCACTGTGAACCAGTAAAGAGGAAGATTTACAGGCAGGGTTGTTGATTTTGTCTGCCATGGAAAAAACCGCCAGGAACAAATAATTTCGAACACTCTAAGTGGCCCCAAAATTGTAACAAAGCTTATTAAGTTTTTCAATTTGTAATATTGAACAAAATGGGTCACATGGATCAGCTTTGTGGGCCGCATATGACACACAGGCCAAAGGTTGAATACCACTGGTATAAGCAGTAGTTGTAAACATAACAATGCCTCAATTCATTATGTATTTAGATGCCATGCAGATATATCTCAGAGTTTTTAAAAAATATATACAAAAAAACCTCGTTAAGTCGTCACTCAAGGGACCAAAAATTTTTGACCACTTATGCGGAGTGACTACTTATGTGGAGTGGAAAATTAAGGAAGAAAAAAAAAGCCTTACAAATATTCATGAATAGCAGTAGAATTTTGTGAGAAAAACAATAGCTTATGTAATCAATGTCTATAAATTAGTGGAAATATTAAAAAGGGGAATATTAAAAATAATGATAGTTACTTTGTTTCATTTTCTCTTACTTATACATTACTAACTAACTTATTTTAATGTAGTTACAGTACAAATACAATCCTTCAACGTTGACTGATGAAGTTGTTGCTTATGGAAAATAACTATCTCTTCTAACATACATCAAGCTTTAAATTCTGTGTTTGTAGTTCCTTGAAGGGATGTTAAATACTGACTAACTTTCTCCAGGTATTAGATTTTGTCTGTCTTGCTGGAAGGAGTTTGATTGATATTCTCGGCACTCGGCAAAGTCATAGCAAGAAGTATGCTTTGAATGACCAGAATGGAGGATCGAGATTTCAAGGAACAATGACTATCAAACAGCCTTTCAACTAAGTCCGACACTATTTTCTAAATTTGGTGACTAGTAAAGGAGGATCATTTTACATTACTGTCAGGGTTGGCCGGATTGGACCAAATTGGGTTGGACCCAATGGGTTTTTTTGAAAAAACCCATTTAAAAAAACCCATTATTTAGCCCACTTTTGGGTTTTTAAAAATTTTCTGAGAACTTTTTTTTTAAATAATTAATTTAAATACTTTTACAATTTAAACTTCTTTTTTATTTCTTCTTCAAAATAGGCAATGGACATAAAAAATGAATTTTGAACTTTAAAGCGATAAGGGGCTTTCAGATGAGTAAAAATTGGTCAAACAAACGTTTTTTCATTCATTATATTTCTAAAAACTAGACCTTTAGCTAAACCGTTTAAAAAGAAAAAGAACTGAATCGGTGGAAAACTGGGGGAGTTATGACACTTTTTGTAGGAGCCACGCCCCCTTTTTTTTACTAAAAAATGCATATAAAATGCATGAGTAAAAAAAAGGATATAATATTTAAATTTTTAATACTAATACCATTTCAAATGAATCATAAGACCTTATTTGTGGTGAATTTGTATTTAAAACTAATTTGTTTATTCAATAATGAAATTGGCAATAAAACGGAAAATGTTGATTTCCTCAAAACCTAATTTTTGACAAAATTACAAAATTCAAACTGCTCCTTGCAAACGAATTATTATTTAAATTTGCTGAAAATTTTATGCCAAGTATTTAAGTGGTTTGTTAACATTTTGTTGTGAAATATTTTTCTGTTTGATTAGTTTTGTGGAGTATATTTGCTATATTTTATTGAAATATGAACATATTTTATCGAAAACGTCTAGTTTTTGGCTTTTTTTCTCATTATTTATCTTCATCACAAAATTTTGAAAAAGTAATTCCAACGTCCTAATTTCGGTTGTTTTACGTATCATATTTTGCTAGTATTTTATAAATTTGATGAATTTTCGTTTGCAAGGAGTAATATAACAAAAGCGTTAGAAAATCTAAATTTAAATTTAAAAAAAATTAAATTTTAAAATAATTCAATGAGATTTTATATTTGAGTTAGTGTTAGCATCATGTAAATATGCTGAAAATTTCAAAGAAATTCATTGAAAATTACTTAAAATAAATTGAAACCCCCGTATCGCCTTAATAGTATTTCTTAACTTTTAAGGGCATTAAAAAATGCTTCAAAGATTTTAAATAAATATATTTAACTTTTTTCCTTCAACTGGTCAATAAGGAACTCAAATTATCTTGACTAAGTCCTGTCACGTCAGATTTTCTCTATTTGCAGATTGTACAAAGGATACTACTTCAGCTAAAAGGCTCTCATGTGAGTTATTTTCTGCAAACCAACACGTCACAAAACTCGAATAAACAAGGTATATTTTTTAGAAATTAACAGACTTTACAAATGGTCGGACAGAAAACGGAATAGGATGTACAGTATTTTCATTATCTTACGAAAAAGTTTAATATTTCTTACTCTGTACACAGAAATAGAAAAACAGGCAACATAAAATTCAAAGAAATGTCTTGATTAAGCTGGAATTCAGTAAAAAGGGATTTAAGCTACTTGAGGTTCTACAGTAGTTTTGCATAACAAAATGAAATACAATAAAGTAAAATACAAAAAAAAAATGTTGAAATTAAAAACGAACAAATAAACAATAGATTTTATCACTCAAGAAGTAACTTTGCCTTAACTGTTGGTAATCATGGAAACTAAAAAAATCTGAAACTTCACAATTCTCGAATTTTGTCGTCTTTTATACCTTTCTTCAGAAAATGCTGAATTTTCCAGCTTTTTTTATCAAGACATTTTTTGTGCTTTGTCCATATACTTATGCTACAATATGCTACGAGTACCCCACCTTTCCCCTAAAAAAAGACAAAAAACCCACATTTCTTTTAAAAAACCCAGCTTTAGTTCGGTTTTTTTGGGTTTTATTTAAAAAAACCCAAAAAACCCTGGGTCCATGGGCTTTTTTAAAAAAACCCGGGTTTTTGCCAACCCTGATTACTGTGAATGAGACCTTTTCGGGACCAAAGAAAAACGACCACTTAAACGGAGTGACCACTTAACTGGTCGACTACTTATTGAGGTTTCACTGTATATGGCATCACTACGGGGGATGGCATCTGTCCTGGGTGTCACCTGCCTGGGGATGACACTGAAAGTGGAATTGCAAGTTTTTGAAAAATATAAATTGAAAATACATTTTAAAGTCTACAAATTTGAAATATTTCTGGGGGGGGGGGCTCTCCCTCGCCCCGCATAATGGAGTGAACATTATACTCAAGATTAGGTTCACATTGTCAATACTTAGACAGAAATAGGGCCATACTCCTTAACCAAAAAACTTAACCACAATATCTTTCCCTGTCCCAGAGACAAGTTTTCTAATTAAGGAGCCATCAATTTCACGCACCCCCTTATTTTTTTGACCTCGCAACAGCCCTGCACATATGCGTCTAGGGCAAGTCACATAAAAGGTGTTCTTAGTTTTTATTTATCTTTTGCACATTAGCCCGTTTAAAACTTCATTATAACACAAATGTAGTTATTTCTGGGGCATTCCACGGTATTTTTGACATTATGTAGAGTCCGTAACGTGACCTTTTTTTGCCATAACTTTTTAATTTACCGTTTGATTTGCAAATTATTTTGATATTAGCTGGTGTGTTGGTAGGAAAAGGTCAAAATAAAATAATATGCTAATCAAACAGTAAATTAAAAAGTTATGGCAAAAAAGGTCACGTTACGGACTCTACATAAATGTCAAAAATACCTTGGAATGCCCCTTCTGAAAATAGTATTGTTACAAATTCTGTAAATAGTAATTATTGTAGTAACATAAGAACCTGTAAATAGTTTCCCGTAATGAATATACAACCCCTATACATTCGGTTAAAGTATACGACCCCCCTATTTCTTTTTTGTTCATTGATAAAATTTGATAACGGTCTACGCATTTCGGTCTACGCATTTCGAGAAGCAGTAAGAATGTTGTGGAAACTTTTCGATGTTTATAAAAACGTCCGGTGTGATAAAAAGTTCAGTTTCGATTGAGAATTCATACTGAGAGTGTATTAGCCCTGTTTATTGTGAGGCATTTCGCTGTGTTGTTTTTCGTATTTGGAAGTAAATATATGTGTAACCGTTGAGTTTACGGTTTGTGCGATATTTGCTTAATTTCTGATGATTAATTTAGCAGTTGTTGACAATCTTCCCTGTACATAGTGTAAATAAATTTCCTGTATTCTTAATCAAGAACTGTGTCGTCCTTTCAAGAAAGTTGGAAGTCTCACCGGATCCGTTACAGTATAAATTTCATGTTTGCATAGAACATTAAAACATTTTGTTTTTTGCGTGTGTAAGAGGGGATGGGTTTGCACCACATAGTCACCCATGCTATGTACCCCACTGTATATCTATACTACTATAATAAAGAGGAAAGATTTTTTTGTGTGTTTGTATCGTATAGGCTCTAAAACTACTGGACAGATTTAAACCATTTTTTCACCATTAGAAAGCTATATTATCAGGAATTATAATAGGGTATAATTTATTTCAAAAACAATTAGTTTTAAAAAGTTATATAATGTTTTATGTGATTTTTAGTGCTTTTTACCCAACAGACCCCGAACCAATTGCTTTAGATAAAAAAAATTTTGTACTAAAATGTAGGAAATTTTATTTTAACTATGATGAAAAAAACAATTTTGCAGATAAGAGCAATTTTTGTATATTTTATGAAATTTTGAAAAACCTTTATTTTGCATTTTTTCATGGGTTTAATTTTGTAATTTGTTTTAGTGATAAATAGTTGTTTGGCAACAACTGTATTTATTTTTCTGAAGAACAACACATTAAAGGTTTGTTTAAACCAGAGACTAATAATAACTTTTATTATTAGCCTATGCTTTTTTTTTTTTTTTTTTTGTAATTTGGCAACATTTCTGTTTATTTTGTAAATTTGTGTTTCTTTTGTAACTGTGCTTAAAAGAGGAAGATCTCAGCTTATGAAATATTTGTCCATGGTGAGGAGAGCCAAAATACGTCTTCTTACAAACGTCTTTAAGCTAACACAAATAAATTTGACGGTTTTCCTACACATGAATATGCAACATATAGTTGCCCACGAGAAAAACAAGGATTTTTCAAATCTAAACATTTAATGGACATTGTTTGGACTTGAGGCTAATTTCATAGTTATGGCGAAAGCTAAACTAATGGGAAACTAACCTTACGAAGGATATCATAGATTCTGCCGGTATCGTTGGATTACCGTGCCAACAGGAACACTTCTCCTTTAAAAACCCTTAATAATGTAATTATGTGACATGTTATAATAATACTTACATGTATTTGTTTTAATTAAAGAGTTTTGAACAATGAAGCACTAAAAATTGAAAAGCATGAATAATTTCACTGTATCGCATTTATTACAGAATACCTGCTTAAACGTTCCCATCTTCGTTCGTGAATAATAATTTCATTGTATTAAGGGGTTACAGAAGTATAACTTCCGTCAAGGAGGTCATCATGTTCTTTTACAACTACAGTAAAACCTGTGTAAGTTGACCACTCGCGGTGCAGTACTTTGGTGGTCAACTTATAAAGGGCAGTAATGATTTTTTTAAATTTTTTTGTCATTTCTTGCACCATGTATTCAAATTCATTTTTTGAGTAATTCACCCATATTCTTTCTGTTCAACTCACTTTCATTGTTTAGCATTATTGGAAGTGAAACAATAATTAAAAATACTATTCAAATAATTTTGTTATTTTTTCCTTGTTTTTAACTATATTAGACACTGGAGTTTTAGAAATTTCATATGTGCCGGCTTACTTTCTCCATTTTCAATTAATTTTAATATAATATTTCATACTTTTTATTAATCTCAAGTTCAACTAACTTTTTTTTTGAAGCCTTTTTATATATAGCACAAAGAGCAATAAGCACGACTCTCCCAGTTCATAAAGGCAAAATTAAAATGTCCTATTTCTTAATCCCTTGCACCAGAAACATGTAACTTGACTCATTGTCATTAGCATGCCCAGATCTGCGTACCCGCAGTGCAAGGGGCATGCGTCCTTAAAGGGGCTCATGGCCCTAGAAATTGAAGAAAAAATACAAAAAAAAAAAAAAAAAAACTAGCACTAAGACTTATTACTTTACAAATAGACACTGCTGGCCACTAGGGAAGGGCCCTACATATTTTGTTGCAGGGGGGCCCAAAATGTATAGATCCGGGCCTTCTCTTTTTAGCACAATTCCTTTGTTGCCACAACATATTGCAACTGAAAGAAAAGACTTTGAACTTTTCTACTGACACCTATTTTCATTGAACAGAGTACAAAAAGCTACCTCAAATAGAACAACAAATGAAAAATAAGCTTGGAGAATAAAGAACAGCATAAGCTTTATGCTGCTGTTTAGTTAGTAAAATGCTAGTCTCTCATCAAAGCATTCAAAACATCTTTGGAAAGCTATTAAAAAAAAATAAAGAATGAAAGAAATAATAATAATAATAAATAAATAAATAATAAAATAATTTGCTGAAGAAAGTTTTAAAAAAATAAACCAAGTGGTCAACTTACAAGGGGTTTTTTACAATACTCCAAACCAAATTTGGTGTACATTATTGGTCAAAATAGACAGGTGATCAAGATAGAGAGGTGGTCAAGTTACAGAGGTTTTCCCTCATTATATGAGATAGGACTAATTCCGTTCCTGACAAAAGCGGCCAACATAGACAGGTGGTCCACTTACAAGGGTGGTCAACTTTACAGGTTTTACTGTAGCATCTATGTAAAAAAAAAAACGTTCCCCATGACTGGTGTTCTCCTACCGTTACCCCTTAAATAATTTACTACAATGAAATACAACAAAATCCTTAGCCACAGCAATGTGTGGCCGGATCAGCTAGTATATATATACATGCAGTCAAACTCTCCTAATCAGAGGTGCTCCCCCCCCCCAAAAAAAATGTTAAAAATAAGGTTTTCAAAACAACACTCCCTAAAAATTTCAATGTTGCAGTCTGTGTCACTCCCCCCCCCCCCCCCAGGGGCGCACCGCTGTCTTAATATACTATCAGGTTTAGTACAAAATCACTAAAACCAACATTTTGTTCATTAAGTTTAGTGTTCTATCAATTACATTAAAAATTTCACACATAATACTTACATTAAATTGAAGGTATCGGCTAAACAAACAAAAATTTCTGACCCTTTTACTTTTAATGTTTCTGTAGTGTAATTTTAATTTTTAGAAATTATTCACCATTTTGTTAGGTAGTAGAAGCCCATTATGCATTGAGAACACTTGTTTACGGACATTTCAATTCACTCGAAGGTAAAACTGCTTGTCCATTGTGTATTACAACCTATTCCGCAAATTGTTGATTATTATCTTCCTTTTCAAAAATTCATTTATAAAAAAAAAGGTGATTTTTTTCTGAACGAACAAATTCGTAGACTTTTGACACTTCGTATTGACAGAGTTCAACTGTATACAGTCGGACCTCGATATAACGTCACCCCTTGGGACTTTGAGAATATGACCTTATAAGCGGAGTGACCTTATAACTGGTTCATAAACTTCTATCAAAAAAACAAATTCTAAAATATAATGATTTCAAAACTATAACACTTGATTAAATTATGATGTTTTAATTAAGTTGAGTAAATTAAAATTAATACAATTAGTTAAAAATTGGGAAATTATTTGTTAAAATTTTAATTCAGAATAAAATTGTGTACAAATTAAACGTGTCTGTCGCAAATGTGCTTATGACGTACGCACGACACTATGGGGGATCTGCTTTTGAAATTAGTATGCATTGCTAAAAACCAAGTCTCGATTGACCTTGACCCTTATCTAAAAGTTGCCACCCTCAATCCACAAAGCATGAATAGGGACCAACAGTAAACAGCCAAGGGAAACAACTTTTTCTTTTTACTTGAGTTAAGGGGGTGGATGATCCCTCCTACTCACTTCAATCGTCTTCTCTCTAAAGCATTTAGTGGCTCTACACATTTTTTCTAGAATTTGAGGGATAAAGGTTTTCGTGGAAAAGTTTTTCTTACATTTGTTGGGCAGATGGCATTTTGTCAATAAAAGATCATGTACTAAGGAAAATTCATGGAACTGAATCAGTGAGGCATTGAAATCTCTCAAAGAAAGTCAGACAAAGATGACCTTATAAGTGATGGCGGTATTTGAGACTTGCCATATATCCGATAATCCGATAAATCCCTATTCAATGAGTCAGGTCTTTAGGAAAGTGATCTTATATGTGGGGTGCCCTTATATTAAGGTCTGACTATATATTTTAACCTGTTAAACCTTTTAATATTTACCATTTGTCTGCTTGTCTACGAAATATGACTGCTGACATTGATTAAGCATATCAAACTTGTGCTGAATGATATGTTAAACAAGCTGCACTGCACAATCTATTGCAAAAATAAATGTGCTGCCAAGTAAAGCATATTTCAACAATCAAGTTTACATAATAGGAAAAAAAACTCCTGTGAACATGTGGAAAAAACAGTTTTAGGAGTCAAAACTTGAATTTAGACCTCTTTGGACATTTTTTTACATTCCAAAATTTTAGTTACTATTATTAACACTTTGACTTTGAGGTCTAGGCCCGAGCATCACTCGGGTTGCCGTTTTCAGTGAAGTGAACTAAGCACCAAACCTCGGGGTATCAAATTTTAACTTATTTAGGGATAAAAGTATGAATTATATATGTTTCTAGCCTTTTAGGATATTATCTCCATTTTACTGTCAAAAATATATTTAAATGACAGTGCCAAACAGAAGTAAATTGAATAAAACATTCTAGAATTGTCTATGTAAATTTTTATGGTTAAAAAGATGTTTTTCTATGCGGAACTTTTTTTTTTAGTTTCAAACATGCTTTTTTCAATAATTTCTTATTAAAAGTTCGTTGTTATTTCATTTAAATAGTTCTATTATTATGATTAAAAACAGCTTGCAGTTATAATAAAATAAAAGTTATTAAAATAAAAATCTTCCAAGTGTTATTTAAAGCGCCAAAACTTTAAACGTGCTTGATGTGGTCGAAGTAGCTCAGACCAGAAAGAATTAACTCATTTTTTTCTTTGTCATAAGACATTAACATTACGTTTCACAGGTTCGGTGTAAGTTGATGTCAACAAGAGGTTTTTACTCAAATAATAACGCATTTATAAACATCATGTAAAATTTGCACACAAGAGGTTGCGCAAAACCTTTATTTACGTTAGATTGGTTAACACAAATAAATGAAAACAATGCACAAATAAAAGCATAAAATATACACTAACCTGGTTATTTATCCCTTTCCTTATTATTATAGAATATAGGATTGTTTATTTACAATTTCTATAAAAGTTTCACAACTCGCAGATCACCACACGGCGCAACTCACACACACAAGACAACCGAAAAATAAACTTTGCCATGGTTACAGAAAAGTTTCAACCGCGGTTAAAACCGTTAAAAGACATGCAAGCACAATTATTTAAAAAATTATCCAAGGCTTAGGCGTATTAAATATCCTTCAGTTTGGAAATTCTGTATCTGGAGTATTCTAATCCCTTATTACTGCCTTTTCGTATTTGTTTTTCTCAACAAACTTTATAACAAGTGTCAGTCCCTTTTTTCTCCTGTCAGACGCAAAAATGAGGACAAAAAAAAATGGCATTTTCAAATACTTTTTTTATGGGGACAGTCCCCAATGCTCCTATGCCGTGGCCACTAGAGTGCCTACATGAACTAGAGTCCCTACATGAAAACGTAGTTTTCAGAGTTGCGACAACAGCTACGCTCGGAAAACGCAACCGGTTACAGGGGGAAGATAGGGTTGCCGCCGAGCTGCAAGATTGGCTTCTTGTTCGCTTTCGAGTTTCGTTACAAAAAATAGTCACAAGCGGGAGCGGGAAGAGTGGCTGAAACGGGTTCTGAAGGATGTAAAAGCACGCGGATTCGAAAATGCATGCAGTCAATAAATGAAACGCTCGATTTTGATTCAAACATTAAAAAAAGACAAAATGGCCCTATGTTAGCAAAATTAAGAGCAGATTTTTTTTCTTAAACCTTATTCTCTTAATACGATCAATTTTAAATTAATCAAAAGATTCCGAGATAACGAAAATCATATTATAATTTTAATTGATTCAAAATGAATAAAAGAATAAACACTGATTAAGAAAATTAAAATAAATAAATAAGCAACAAATAATGAACATAAAAAATTGCTTGTTTTTGCTACATTAAATTAAGCTTTATAAAGATTTTTGAACATAGAAATATTTCTTGTATTGATATCAAAAGCATTACTTATTTTTTTGCTATAAAAGGAAAAATTTACTTTTCTGATTTAAATGGAACAAAGTTTAGCATTAGCTTAAAAATTCCGAAAGGAAATATATGCCTAGGATGCCCACCTACGGGGGGGGGGGGGGCGGTGGGTGCTGTTAGGGGTGTGGCACCCATGTATATGCAAGGGAAAGTTTGAAAGAGTAATAAAAGAAATATGTAGAAGCTTAAAACAAGGTATCCTACCCAGGCCAGGATCTATACATTTTAGGCCTCCCTGCAACAAAATCTGTATAGCCCCTCCCCAGAGGCCATCAATGTACATTTGTAACGTTAAATAAGTCTTAGTGCTAGGTTTTTTAAATTTTTTTCTTTAATTTCAGAGGCCGTTGGACCCCTTAAGACGTGGGGCACCCCACACTGCGGGGATCCTATCTCGCCCCAACCCACTCCAAAAAAAAAAGAGATTAAGAACCTCTGAATATTTTAATGGTTTAGTGGGCACACCTAGTTAATAGATTAATTTGTATAAAGTTGAAAACTGAAATTATATTAATCAGAGGTCATTTTTATTTGAAACTAGATGCAGATAGAAATATTCAGAAATAAATTGGGAAGTTAAGGAGCGGGGGGGGGGTGTATTTTGACATATTTTTTCAACATTCTTATATGCATAAGAAACAGATGTCTCCATTATTTTATATTTATTTCTTGAAAGTACACTATCTATTATTTAAAATTTTCAACAATATCTTTATACCAAAACAATACTAGAATGAAAGGTAGTTAGATAGTAGACATTTCTTTAATGAAACAAAATTAAAACAATTCAGAGCACCAAAAAAGGACTTGTACCTATTTTGAATTTTAAGACAAAGCAAACACTAAAAATTGAAAACAATTTAGCATGAGGAAAACTCATTTATTTCATGCAAGTTTTCAGATCAATAGCATGATCTTATTGTTGTAATCTTGTTGTTGTTGTAAACAACATAGATCTCTGTTGTTCAATTTACTTTTTGGTGTTATTGCATCTATAAACTTTATTTAAAACACAAAATTTTCAGCATTTTCATTCGAAAAAGAAAACATTAGTTTAATTAAAAACTTCAGTCACTAATGGGCTAATCTTCAAAAAGTGCAACTTTGCTGTCACATGCCTTTTACAGTTAAAACAAAGGAATAATTTATCATTTTTTAATTTCAGCAAAAATATATCCATTTAAATCTGCCGACAGTTTTTTTTTTTTTTTTTGTAATAATTTTTATTTCTTTTTTTTTTTGGTTCGCAGCACGTCAATTCTCACCTCCATGTGTTAGAATTTAATTGATTCAAAATAAATAAAGAGATAAAAAAAGGTAAGAAAATGAAAATAAATAAATGAACGACAGATAATGCACATTAGAAATTGCTTGTTTTTGTTTCGGAAAGGCAAATGTTGTAAAGAGTTTTAAATCTAAAAATATTTCCTGTTACCATCTAAAATGCAATATCACTAATTAAAATGGTTTGCTATTAAAAAAAATGCTAATTAAAATTGCATGTTTAAGTTTACGCTGTACAATTTTCTGATTTAAATGTGATTAAGTTAAACATTAAATCAAAAATTTGAAAGAAAAATATGCAAAGGAAAATTTGAAAGCTCAATACTAGAAATAGGTAGATGGTCAAAACGAGGTAACAGCTCCCCCCCCCCCCCAAAAAAAAAGAAAGAAAGAATACCAAGAACCTCTAAATATTTTAGTGGTTCAGTAGGCACTCTTGGTTAAAATATTAATTTGAATAAAGTTGAAAATTATTACTTTAATTTGATGTAGATAGAAATATTCAGAAATATATTGAGGAGTTGAGGGGGTGTAATTTGAAACATGACTTATTTTCAACTCATATGAATAAGAAACAAATGTATCTATTGTTATTTATTTATTTCTCTGCATCACATCATGCATCTATTACTTACATTTTGAACAATATTTTCAAATCAAAACAATATTATAAAGAAAAGAAAGTAGACAGTTTCTTAATGAAACAAAGAAAAAAATCATTCCCAGCACCAGTAGAGGACTTGTACTTATTTTCAATGTTTGTGGAAAAGCAATGTTGACGTTTAATTTTGATAGAGATTTTAAATACAACTTAGCATGAAAAAAACTCATTCATTCCATACTAACAGTTCAGGTCATAACCACATAAAGATTACAACAAAAGTCTCTAATGTTCAATTTATTTTTTGATGTGGTTACATCTGTAAACTTTATTACAAACATAGAATTTCTAACATTTTTACACACACACACACAAAAAAAAAAAAAGAAAAAAAAAAGAAAGAGAAAACAGAGACATTTTTCTCAATGAGGCAATTAAAATCAAATTCAGGGTACCAAAACAGAATTTGTAGTTTTTATAGATTTTGGGGTAAACTATTATTGTCAATAACTGCTTAAGTAACAAAATAAGCAAAGATTAATCTTTGTGTTTTCTGAAATGCAACGTAACTTTAAAATATTCACATGTTCAAAATGTGGTTATTATTATCAAATTTTTAAAAATTCTTTACTCCAAAGTATCATTTCCTAAAACTAATAACTATGGACAAAACACAAGTTTAATCAAAAATTTCAGTCGTTTATAAGCATAGAAAAATAAAGAAAATAAATTTTGTTATAGGCTTTACTCCCATCTACTCAATTAGTTGAGTTTCGATTAGACAGGGCAAAATATACTGATGCTTGTAATTTATTTTCTTTTATATTATTTGTGAAGTGAATGTTTGTGAAAAAAAAAAAAAAAAACCCTTGATTGAAATAAATTGAATTTTTGTTCAGATTTTTTCATATAGATTGCAATTCCATTCATTACCCTGTATCATGGATGGATGAATATGACCTATATTCCAACATGCTGAAAAATGCTTCCAGAATTTAGTCAGAAACAGAGAAGGTGCATTGACAGTCAGAAGTGGACTAAGATAACAGTTGCTACCTATCCTTTCCAAAATTGGAGTTATTTGCAGTTATTCAAATCCTGTCCTGTAGTTTAAGTGGGGAGAAAAATCTCTTCTTGAGAGGGGGGGGGGGGGATTTCTGGATAACTACACAAAGAGAATAAGCATCAATGAACTGTTCATTTAATGCTGAAATAAACAAACCTAAATATATATTTCATAATTTTATGTATACCTGAATTTTTTAGCCTTGCATTGAATACCGAAAAATTTATTAAAAATCTAAATTGAAAACAATATTTTTACATGACAAACAAGCATAAACCTTAACGCATTTGTTTTACAAAACAAATTCAAAACTCTAAACTTAGAGACTCAAAACAGAATTCCAGCTATTTCTCAATTTCTGTTGCAAAATTATTGTTTGTTTTACCTCTTTACATTTCAATATTATTATACAAATGAATGATAATAAATATGATAATAAGCGTGACAAATCAGAAATACAGCACTGTTTGTATGAAGAAGATCAAAATTTCATTTAATTACACTATTCAGCATTTAAACACAGAATTTTTGTTGGTTTGCATGTCATTGCTGAAAGTCCAAAGACCATTTTAGCAACAAATTTCCTGAAGTCATCAGCATAATAAGAAGCATAACAAACATGAATGGCATATTACGTATGGAAGTTCATTATTTTTTTTAAACAACTTCATTACTTTTGATAAAGCTGTCATGCTAAGAAAACTTGGAAAATGATTTCTGGACATCCTTGTAAACTAAATATTGGAGATCATTCTATTATACAACTCTTTAAGCGAACAGTACAATACTATCATGAGTTTTCTAGAACATCTGCATCAGGGCTATAGTTCAGCTAGTAGTTGAGCTTTCTTCAAGTTGCAGAATATCTGGAAGAAACTTAAAAAACATTAAGGGCAAATAAATTTAAAAGCAGAAGTAAAACTCTTCAAATGTGCTAAATCATCAATACGGCTGAACACAAATTGGCAGGAATGTTTTTTTAAACTAGTTCATAAAATTATAACTGTAAAATAAATAAACACACTTTAATTGAAATAAAGCTGTATTTCAACTACTTTGCATTAAGTGTGTTGTAAAATTTAATTTCAAATAACAGGGTGTGTTTTAAAAACACTTGAAAAAGTAAAACACATATTACAGGGGAATATTTTACATAATTCATCAGTCTCTTTTGACTAGCATAGATTGTTTTTCATTTAATTATGTATATAAAATTATGTACATATTTGTTACTGTGCATCATCTTTGCCTTTAAGAAGAGAAATCAGTTTATGATGACTAAAATAAGTAATGAACGTTCGTGATTCTAAATTTTTTAGGAAACGTGAGAAAACTTGCTTGTTTTTTCTGCACCTCACTTAGGAATATTCACAACAAAATTGTAGAGGGAGGTGGGGCACGTTGAACAAAGGGACATGTTGTACGGGTTCCAATTATTTGAATAATGTTAATATTTTTATTTTATTTTTTGATCAACAAATAGCTCCTATGGTCCTACAAATCCAATAATGAAATCACATGGTACAGTTATATTGAACAAATTTTATTCCAGAAAGTGTTATTTTAGCAGTCCTGAGTACTTTTCAGAAAACTATGAATTAATTTTTTTAATGGTTTTAGTCGAGATTGCGTGGAAAAAAAATTGAACTCCTGTCTTAAACTTTTACGTGAATGCTACTACCTCATCAAAGCGCTTACTTGTGATTGTGATTGAAAAAATGTGAGTGCATACTAAAGAAATTAATTATAAACTGTTTTTGTTTGTTTTTAATATATAAATTTAAGTGAAGTAAAAATATAGAGAATGCAATATACTGATGCTTGAATTTAAATTCTTTAAAATAAAGCCACATTTTTTAGTAAATTCATTTATCTATACCTGATATTTCAGCTGGCCACATGAATCAGTTTTAAAAGCCACCACTGTTTTAGAGCATTTGAATTCCCCTTTATTTCAATGTTCTATTTTCTGACAAAAGTATTGATTTTTTAAAGACTTCAACAAATTAAGATAAACTCTGATAAATTGAATATTTATTTATTTATATATTTATTTTTATGAGTGGTTGAAATGAACTCGGATGCAATTGAATTACTTTTTGAGTGGGTGAGGCAAAATAATGAACATGTAATAAATGAATATAAATAATGAAAGAAAAATTACTTTTAAAGTTGATGCATTATAATAATAATATAAGAAAATAAATAACTCTGATTTAAGGAAGCAGTTATTAAACACTTTACTTTGCATTGGTTGAAAACATATCAGATGAATATCAAAATATCCAATATACAGTCGACTCCCGCTACAAAGCGATCCGACTTACGCGAAATGGCTATAACGCGATTTTTTCAACAGTAAAGAATTTTTGAGCTAGCGCGAATTCTTCGCCCGCAACATGAAAATTTTCGGAAAGGAACCGCGGTGAGTAAGTTCTTTTCGTGAACGGACCTTCATCCCTTTAGAATCACTGAGAGCAGAAGTACCCACACTGTACTAGTCTTTTATCGCTTATATAAATAACCACTTCTCATTTTCCATTATTTTTTTTTTCATTCTAAATGTGAAATTTAACGAAATATAACGACACCTAGGAGCGCTGCTTTATCTAAAGTTGGTGAAAATAGAAAGAAAAGAGAACGTTTCTGACAATTAAAGAAAAAGTAAAGCTTCTGGAAAAGCTGAAGCTGAACCAAAAAATGCTTCGAAGGGTAGCACAACAATTAGGTATGACGGTATGAGTGAATCTTCCATACGTACAATTAAAGGTCAAGAAAAGGAAATCCATAAAAGTTCACCGAGTAATAGTATCCAAGCAAAATGCAAAAATTATGAAACTGGAAGCTGTTTTTTATTGTAAATTAAAGAAACCAGGAAGAGGGGTAATGCCATAGATGGAAACTTTATAAAAGAACCAATGAAGCAACTGTATTTAAAAATATATTAGAATAATTGCAGCATAAATCATCATTTTCACTTTTTTTAAGTTACAAATATCATTACTGAATCAACTGTATGGTACAACTATAGGGCATTTGTTCTCCTTACTACATGCCATACGTACAGTACTGGTTTATTTTATGTCTTTCTTTCCCATTGATCATTGTTTTTGTGCATCATAGCAGTATTTCATGTTGAATAAAACGGCTTTTTTTTAAATACAAATAAAAATTTAGTTCTTTATGTAAGAAACAGTAAGGTATGGTTAAGAAAAGGTTTTTAACTGTTTAAGGTGGTGTTTACACGTGTCTAAAATGATTGGTTTTGTTTATAAAAGTTTTTACACATACCTTTTTCCACAACGTGAAATTTCGACTTACGCGAGGTGTCTTGGAACGGATCCCTCGCGTAAGTCGGGACTCGACTGTATATCAAAATATCGGATATTTTCGAACCCTGATCTTTACAGATAATCTCAAAACCCCACGATGAGTCTTTATTTTAAAATGCAATTATACACTAATTAAAATTTAACTCCACATTAATTGAGATAGGATTATTTAAAAATCATTTTCCCACCAAATATCGAAATTTTTACGAACTTGATGTGGGGTGAGAGCTTCATGTACTTTATTTTTCTGCTGATCTAGAAGAGTAGAATTCTTCTAAAGTTTGATTCCAAGAAACAGGTTGTGTCATAATGACACACGATAGACGAGAAACATTTTAACTATTCATCAAATACTTTTGAACAGATTGTGTTTCTTATTCATATTTTTACATAAAATTATATACGTGTGTCCATTGATAATGATCATCTTCTTCCTTCTTAAGAAGAGAAATGATCTGTTTACGACAAATGTACATATTGATCTCCGTGCTGCCTGAACGCAGTACATGCAACCATACAAAATGAGAAAGGAAGCGAGAAGAGTGTAATGTTTCACTTTTCTCCCATACCTGAAGGCAAGCAAGCCACTGCTTTCCTTCTAACCGACATTGCTTATCCCCACCACTTTTCGTCACGCAAAAAGATTGGATCATAACTTCAAAGCCCTTGCATAAAAAGTTTCACTTAAAAAATCTTTGATTCAGCATTTTATCATAAAAGTATTGATATTTCAACATGCAAAACTTTAAATGTACCTAATTTCTGACAAACAAGAGCTGTGGCTGGGAGGACTTTTACAATCTCAAAAGCCCATGATAACGGTCCTGATCTCAAAGGTAATTCAACCCTTGTTAAAACTTAACTATGTATCAATCATGGCATAAT
Source organism: Uloborus diversus (assembly GCF_026930045.1). NCBI lineage: Eukaryota > Metazoa > Arthropoda > Arachnida > Araneae > Uloboridae > Uloborus > Uloborus diversus. The sequence goes on along the minus strand of NC_072737.1, from coordinate 166,864,729 downwards.
TATTTAAAAATCATTTTCTCAGTAAAAATAGAAATTTTTACGAACCTGAAGTGGGGTGATAGCATGCACTTGATTCTTCAGGTGATAAAGAAATAGCAGGTAAAGGAAATAACAAGGCAACCTAAAAATTAGTAAACCCTAATTAGAGCATAATAAAATGTACCAACACACTACTTGAACCGAACTTAGAACACCTGTTTTCTGTTTATGATGGAACACACAGCGACTGGCATGCTTGTTGAATAAAAAAGAGTAAACCATCAAAATAACTAAAACTACCTACAATTCATTAAATTTTTAATAAAATAGTACATTTTAAATTGGCTCGCTCAACCTAAAAAATCGATAAAAACTGTACTGTGTGTCAAGCAAGTACTGTACTTCATATCCACCTCAAACGCTTTGGCAAATTCATGTGGTCACATTAATTTCATAATCGAACTGACATTTTTTTAACAAATTTTAACTAATAAACATTTGGCAGAATATCATAACAAAACGTTTCCATAAATCAAAATGTTATTAAAAGATACTGCAAGCAAGCACTGAAAGTCCTATAATTTATAAGCATTTTATTTCCTCTGCATCTCCTTTCAAAAATCAAAAATTTGACACTGTAAATACTTACGTTGCATATAGTGAAGATTTAACATGGATTTTTATTGCTTGAAGGAACATGAAAAACGATACATTAGTCAATTTTTGTCTAAGAAATGATCAGGAAAAATAAAAACCTTAACATTAAAACATAAGTTAAAATGGGTTTTAATATCAAGTCACATTCATTTAAAATAAAAATTTCCGCAGCATAAAGCATTTATAATACAAATCACAAGTTAGATCTCTTCACATCATAAGTGTTTGTTTTGTTTACTTCCATTCGTCGCCAAGCACGAAATTGATCGCGCCAAACCAAATACAGAGATCTATCGTTAAAAAAAATTATTTTACACAATTTAAACATTTGCCTTGTCTTAAAGTGTTGTTTTTCAATAACGTTGTGATTGGAATCATCGATTTAACAGAAAAAATAACTATAAAAGACCCAAATAAAGTGTCAGGATGGAATTTTAGCACACCGGAACACATGTTCTTGATATAATTACGCGATAGTTAAAGAAATAGGAATGGACTCACTCAAGTAAAGCTACACACGTATAATTTGAACATTGTAGAACAGTAATATGAGCATTAAAATCCTGGACTCACCTTTAATTTTTCAGATTCTGGGTTTTTCCACAGCATTGTCATACGCTCCATGTTAATCCTACGGGAGAAGAAGAAACCTTGCCTCAGGCGGTCTTCGACCAATAGGAAAATGATACCGCGTTGTCGCAACTCTGAAAACTACGTTTTCATATAGGGACTCTAACATGAACACAGGGGCTCTAGAGGCCACATTTAAAGAAATGGAGAGAAAACACCTTAAAAACTCCTCATTCTCTCCCCTTTTTTAAAAAGTCATACAAAACTTTCAATTAAAACCACATCTAATGAGAAATATAAACGATTGCATTTATGTACACAAGGTAGGGCGCCAGGGGCGTGCTCCCGGGGATCAACAGAAGATACTGCGTACCCTCATTAGTTAAAAAAAAAAAAGCGACGAGGTTCAAAGCGCAGAGCACCAATGTTTTTCCGTAACGTGTAGGTGGCTATAATGAGAATGAGGAGGCTCTATGGTACAAGCTTCGTCTTCTAAGCACGAGGTCGTGGGTTCCATTCCCGCCGGTGTCTTGGGTATTATTTCCTGCTCTTATTAAATCTCTCATGTGTGTGTCCGGAGGCAAGGCGCTTGACATGCAGTCCTCTATGTTTGTGAAGCTACTTAGCTTCTAAATAAATTTAAAAAAAAAAGAAAGAGAATGAGATGGCTGTGGCTGACTGACATGGCGGCGTCTTAGACACACACACCCAGCAATATTTATTCATCTTGTAACGCTCATTTCACATTTCCTTCATGTTATGAGATTTTTTCAAAAAAAAAAAAATGTTTTTATGAAACGGTGCGGCAGAAATTGTTTCGGGAAATCAAGTTAGTTTCTCAATTTGAATGGGAATTCTGTCTAAATGGTTTTTTTACCACCTTTTTATACGAATGAAGTTCACAACATTTTAACACTTATTAAAAATGTCTTTCTCGAGTAATCATGCTTTTCACGAAAGAAAAATAAAGATACTCGTGATATTACATAAGGTGCTTCATGGGATCAACTAATTTTTATGTTAAAACTGTATGAACAACATCTCAAAAACGAGTTTTTAACCAACATTTCAATTCTAAAACAGAAAAGAAAAAAATCAGATTCGAAAACTTTGATTTTTTTTTTTTTTTTTTTTTAAGAACTATTCAAACTCTTTCCATCATCGTGAATATCGTCTTAAATTTCATTTAAAAGGCTTTCTATCAATTTCAAAAACTCTCTGAGAGAAAGCCTCTGAAGTCTCCTCCCCCTAACATCATTGAAAATTGACTAAAATTACGTTTTTGGAACTTCAAGTTCGAAAAATTGCTAGTCCTTTCCAAGGACGGATCCAGAAAATTTTCAAGGAGGAGGCGGTTATTTTTTACTCTTTACTCTTTGGAACTTTAACTTCGAGAGTGAACTAAACCCCATCGTTTATTTCGAAAATGTTCAGTGAGAGCCCTTGAACCTACCTCTAATATTATCTAAGATCGTTTAAAATTGAGGTTTTGGAACTTCAATTTCGAAAACAATCCTGTAGAAAGTTCCGGTTCCTATCTCTAGACTAGAGTAATAAGAGATGGACTACAATTTCGTTTTGCAGACGAATTTCGGGGAAGCTTACGCCATCGAAGATTATGTAAAATTGCGTTTTTGAAACTTAAATATCATAAATATACCTGAAGAAACTTCCTGTACCTCGGCTCAAGGAGGGGGCGATCGTCCCCACCGCCCCCTTCCTTGTATCCGTCCTTGGTCCTTTCAAAGTTACCAAAGAGGGCCAGGGCCGATCATAGGGTGTCGGCCGCCCGCGTGCGAAGACCCGATGTGCCGCCCCTCAAGAGTAATTTGCATATTTTGACTAATCTATAACGTCTATATAAATCTTTCTTCAAATTTCTGTACCAAGTTCTAATTTAAAAAAGAAAGGAAAAAAAAACAGAAGAATGATGAACTTATAAAAAGGAAGAAAAGTTTTATAATAAAAAAACTCTTTAGGTACAATTTATATCTTTGAAGAAAGTAATCGATATCGAAATTTACTAGTCTTAAAAACGCATTTTATAGTCTGTCTCCGGTGACATCAGAGGAAGGACGGAAGAGGGGGAAACGAAAAGGGGGGGGAGATTGTTCCGAGAAAATTATCGAAATTGGCGTATGATAAATAGTTTTAGTTAATCTTTGGTTGTGTTCGGTTGCAAGGACAAAAGAGTCCGGTATATTCAGGGTGCATGGAGAAATTTTTGAAATTGACATCAAATATCGCAATTTTAGGAACTTTTTCGAGATTTCAGGTAATAGTAATGTTGAAGCTATTTTTGTGACCGTAACGTAGGAAAGAACGGCGCTCTTCCCGAAAATTTTCCAAAGCTGAAGTTTTAAACACGCAATTTTGAGTTACCTTTTGTTGACGTTGCTAGAGGGAGGGAGATTCAATCGTCTCCCATCGAAAGTCTTCGAAATTGAAGTTCACAAATTTAGGCTGTCTTTGGTGTTGGTAGGGGATCTAGCGGCTTTCCTCCGGTAATTTATCGGCACTATTGTTTCAAAAACCCATTTTTGGCTATATTTGAAAACAATAGGGGAAACGTGAAAATATTCCGAACCGAAATATTTTTCAGAACTAAAATCTATTATTGGCTATTGTTTAGAAGGAAGGGTTTTGGGGCTCCCAAGCGGATGTTTCTAAAAGAGCAATTTTATGTACTATCTTTGGTGACGTTAACGAAACTGGGACGCTTCGGCGGATCTTAACGGATATTTTCCAATATTAATATCGGAAAAATACAACTATAGACTTTTGTCCACCTCACCTTGACGATTGATGGGTATGTTATGTATATTATGTAGAAAGTTACATAAGCCAAACGGTTCTCCTCCGGAATTTTTTAGAAATTGAAGTCTCAAAAAGGCATTGCTTGATAACGATGGGACTAAGAGCGGGCGGGTGCTCGGTGTGCCCTCACGAACTGAAAGGTCCCAGAAACTGAAGTCAATTTCAGGCTAGTTTAGGCAGGAAGGGTTCTGGGGCTCCATGGAACCGTGTAAAAACGAAATTTTGGGGTATAGTGATTGCATTGGAGAAAAGGGGGATCCGGGGTCCTTCCCCGAAAGTTCTGGAAACTGGTGTTTGAGAAACGTAATTTTAATTTGTTTTTCAATAAATTAAATGAGAGGGGGTGGGATTAGGGGCCTCTCTAAAGACGCTAATTTAGACTGTCTTCGGTAGTAATCGCAAAAACTCCATCGCAAAAATTTCGGAAAAAGAAATCCATTAAGCAATTTTTGATGACAGTAGGAAGGGCAGTCCTCTAAAATCACATTTTGGATTTGGGAGCAAATATTTTTAGGCTATGTTTCATTAAGTTAAGGTGGAAGGGTTAATTAAAGACTTAATAAATAATTTTAATTGTGAATCAGAGACTTAAGATCAGTGGTTCAACCAGCGAAATTTTCCGAAATTAAAGTCCTAGAAACGCAATTTTAAGCCTTCTGTAGTCTCGTCAAGGAGGTCATGGCATCTTTTTGGATCTTCGTTTAAATTTGCTACCCGGGGCAAGAGCCATGTCCTCCTACCTGATCTAAAACCAGGCAGTTCATTCGGGATTATAAGAAAAAATTGCCGTAAAGGGGGGAAATTACAGAATTTTAGTTCGTCATTCATGTTTGACTCTCAAAGTTGTCGCAATTTTCCACTTTCTTTCCACGCATCCACGATTGGTGAATACAGAATTTGTTGTTTGAAATGCTTGCGAGAGTATTTAATCATCTAGCTTTTTTTTATATAAATAAAATATGCCTTCATTGTTGAAGTGTATAAAAGCTTGGCGGGGGGGGGGGGGGGTAAACATTAATGGCCGCCCTCGGTGCTCCTTTTAGAAGGCCCCCTTTCATGCTTCAGGAGGAGGCCATTTACCCTCCCCTGTATCCATGCCTGTTTACCGGTTCTTTCACAAATTTTGCCGCCAAATGAAGCATTTGTGTAAAGAGTAAATATTAATGGACAATAAACCAACACAATGTTCCCAAACATTCTATTTTTCTTAAACTATGCTATGCTGTCGGGAAATCGACACTTACTTTGATAATTGAACGTTTACAATTCAGCATATTTATTCGACTTATTATAAGTTATCTTGTGAGAAATTCTTGAGGAATTTTTCTTGCTTATAAGAACTTTATGATGCGGCCTGCGGCCGCCCCTTGCTTTGGCCGCCCTTGTGCGGTGCACACTCTGCACACCAGCTAGGATCGGCCCTGAAGAGGGCCAACAATGGTAGTTTAAAGTTTAAATTTCAAAAGTCTTCCGGGGTAGACCTCGAAACCGACCTCCCTATATCATCAAAAATCGTCTAAAACTACATTGCTAGAGCTACAATATCTAGGGGAGAGCCCCTAAATCTCCCACTTCCCAACATAGTCGGAAATAACAATTGCGTTTTTAAAAGTTTCAATTTCAAAGTAGGGCTGGAGGGAGCATTCCTTAAACTCCTCCACACCCCCTCCTAACATTACCAAAGTTGAGTGAAAAAGTTCTGTACGATAATAGTTCCTTCATACACTGTTCAAAGAAGTAAAACACGTACAAATCTAGAATCCAAATTGTGCTTCCTCAGTCGAATTGAGTTTAAAGGCTCATAGTATTTTTTTTAAGTGAAATATCAAATACATCTATTTATTTACAACAATACATATCTACAAAAGAAAGAAACAGCGTTTGCATGTTGTTATACTTCATTGTTTAAAATTTCTTTATTCGAAAAAAAAATCAAACGCACAATTTCACAGGCGCAGCTACGGGAAATTTTGCAGAGGAGGGGGCAATTTCACCCCCCCCCCCGTCAAGACAAGGCAAAAGACTTTAAATTGCCAGCTGTACTCATCTTCCTTCATTTTTCTGCATTAGGTTTTAATTTTAAAAAAGAAGGATGCCAAATCTTCAAGCCCTAAAACACATTTTGGTCCTCCTTCGGTAAGATCAGATGGGAGCATGGGCGTCGCTGGCTCTTCGTTATTTGGGGGGAGGGGAGTGACTGATGCAATGTAGAACAATCACCAAGGGGTTATACCCCCCCCCCATTTTCTTGCAAACGGGAACTTTAATTTAGTGATGTAAAAAGAAACGGAAAGACTTCCATCTCAAAAAAAAAAAAAAGAATAAAATAATAAATATAAGTAAGAATTAAATAAATATCCGTGTGCTAAAAAGTAGAAGATAAATCAAAGTTCATAGGCACAAATTTTCAGGAAACAGCAAGGACGTGTTTCGGAGTTGCAAGAAATACTTTTTCTATGTTAAAGAAGGGAGTCTTATTCATTTTGGCCACTAGAGGGCGCCTGTGATGCAGGGAGTGTTATTGCTGCTAATTTGATAAGTGTTTTTTTTACTATAATTTTTCATTATTACTGTCTAGTTTTAGGTTTTTTTACTTCACTTTATCATGTAATTTAGTTTTATTGTGTTTTGGGGGCTCATTTTTGCTGTTATTGTATTCTTGAAGTGTTTTTGCATTTTTTGGAGCTAAGCCTAACATGTGGTGATCTCCTGGTTTTTTATCTTATGTGCTTTATTGGGTGTAGCAACTCTGTTTATTTACTGCTGTTTTTAGTATTTATTCTGTGTTTTTTTGCATTTTTATCTTTCTGTTTTGCCTTTTGGAACATATTCACTGAGTAGAAATGGGTGTTATATGCATTATGAAAGAGGTAAAGAGTGGGAAGGGGGACAGGTGGATCTCTTGTGATTTATGTCATATGTTTTGCCTGTATAAGGGGGGAAATGAGTCTGTTTTTGAGGAGGATCATATTTGCACTAAATGTGCTGAACTCTCAGACTTAAGACTTAAGATGCTAGTTTTGGAAGTCCAGTTAGCATTAGGGTGTAGGCAAGTCGTAGAGGGTATAAATGTTCCAGAGATTCAGGGGGAAGTTTCAAATGAGGAGTTAGATTGGGAAACTAAGGGCGTAATTTTGAGGGACTCTATGGTAAGGGAGGTGGGTAACACAGTTGGGAGAGTAAAGCGTAAGGTGGTAGTGATGGGCATAATCGAGTTCTCATAATCGAATCACTCGATTATTCAAGATCATTCGAGAACTCGATTACCACGAGTTCTCGATTATCGTATCTCGAGTTCTCGATTATCACTTCTCGAGTTCTCGAGCGATGAACTTCTCGAGTACTCGATTATCACTTTTCGAGTTCTCGAGCGATGAACTTCTCGAGTTCTCGATTGTCACTTTCCGAGTTCTCGAGCGATCAACTGCTCGAGTTCTCGCTTTGAACTTCTCGAGATGTTGAGTTCTCGAGATGTCAATCACTCGAGCAGTGTTGTTCTTCGATCGATTTGATAATCGAATGAACCTCTCAATATAGTTGACTTCTGACAAGGGTGCCCACCTATGGAGGGGGGGGGGGGTCATGGCGCAGACAGTGCTATTGACGTTTTTAGGGGGGTGTTTTAAGGGGTATTTTTCTCATTTGTTGGGGGGAGGTCTCTGCGATATTGAGGGTTGGGGGGGGCTTGACCTCAGGGCGGGTGCTTCTGAAGTGTTTTAGTTGCAGGGGCGGATCCGTCATTTAGGCGGTCAAAGGGCTGACTTTGAAAAGTTAATGATTTTACTTATGAATGAGCATGGTTTTTTTCTGTCTTCCGAAAAAATTTGCATTGAAACCTTTTAACCCTTCCTCCAGAAAGACGGGCTGCGCTGAGGAACCCACAGGGGAGGTGGGTCATTGCGCAGACTGAGCCATTGAAATTCCTAATGGACGTTAGACTTTTTTAGGGAGTGTTCTTCTTGAGGGGGAGAGAGGATCCCTAATTTTAAAAAGTGTGCCAGCACACTTGAGGAATAGATCCCCTTGCGATCTAAATGGTATTACAATCAAATAATTGCCTTTCGAATGTTTCATTCGAATAGTGTTATAATCGAATGTATACTGTTGAATGCTTGATTATCAAATGATTCTTTGGGGATGCTTGGTAGTCTAATGATATGTTTTGAGCGAAAGGTGTTAATGAATAAACACATGACGGGCTGTGGGAGACATGTGTTGTGTCTCCCGGTGGTGGAAGTAAAGGTTGGAGGCGCTTATATAAGGTTCTAACTTGAGAGGAATTAAAATTATAGTTCAGGTAAAAGGGGGAATACTTAAGTTGAAAACCTGAGGGGACGTCTTCCACCTTACGTAATAGGCAGATTTATGGGGGGTCAAAGGGGGGCAATGCCCCCCCCCCAGTTTTGGGTGGACTTTATTTAGCAACAACACATCTTCCAAAAATTTAAAAAAAAAATCATTATTTTTCGTTTTTGAATAGTTCAGAAGAGCATGGGTGGATTTATAGGGAGGGGGGGGACAAAGGGGACAATGCCCCCCAATTTTGCGAGGAGTTTATATAGTAACAGCTTATCTTCCAAAATCTTATAACAAAAAAATATCATGATTTTTTTCTTTTTTGAATAGGAAATTTTCAGAGACTGGAAAGTGCAAATTATTGATAGGTTCTAAAATCCCTGAAAAGAATTGGCATAGTAAAGCCTACAAATGCTCTTAAGCCAAAACCCCAATCTAACCAACCAAACCTTGAAAATAATTAGACAAGTCTTTGAAACTCCTAAGCAAAGAGTGCTTCAATTTTATTTCTTATCAAGTGTATAAATTAAGAATTGTTCAAATGGGTAGTATGTTACTCTCTCGATACAAATACAAATACAAATACAAAAGTGACGACCAGCAACAGGCTCTGGGCCCAGCTAGACTGGTCCTAGTCAATTTACAATCCCCAGTGAAGATCAATGGCCCTCTTAAAACTGTCTACTCCTTTGCTCATTACCACCTCTTCCGGTAAGCTGTTCCAAGGTTCCACTACCCTGCTAAAATAAAAAAATTTCCTAATATCCATGTTAGCCTGAGATTTAAAGAGCTTAAAACAATGACCCCTTGTCCTGTTTTCAGTGCTAAACTTTAGCCCCGTAACATCTTTCGTTTTAATAAATTTAAACAGCTGAATCATGTCCCCTCGGTCTCTTCTTTGCTCAAGACTGTACATTTTTAGCCTTCTAAGACTGGAATCATAATCTAAGTGGGAAAGTCCACTTATTAAGCCTTGTAGCCCGCCTTTGAACCCTTTCCAATACATTAATGTCTTTCTTAAGATAAGGAGACTAAAACTGAACAGTATACTCCAAATGGGGTCTTACCAAACTTTTATATAAGGGCAGAAGAACTTCTTTAGATTTATTTGAAATAGATCTATTGATAAACCCAAGCATCTTATTGGCTTTGTTGCTAGCAATGCTGCACTGTTGGCTAAACTTTAAATCCTGACTTATTAGGACCCCCAGATCAGTAACTTTGTCTGCCTGACTAATGACTGAACCTTGCAAATAATAACTTGTACACTTATTTCCATGCCCTAAATGTAGCATTTGACATTTCCCAACATTAACAGCCATACCCCATTTATCAGCCCACTCCGTAATATGATCTAGATCCTCTTGCAGCTGATTTGCTTGTTCTTCATTTTCTACAGTCCCCATAACTTTGACATCATCAGCAAAACAATTCATGTTCCCAGAAATATTTTTGTGAATATCGTTCATAAAGACAATGAAGAAAACAGGCCCTAACACTGATCCTTGAGGAACCCCGCTTAAGACCTCACTCCAATTAGAATAATTTACCCTTACAACCAGGGCCTGATTAACGCACGGTCCAGCGGTTCCGCGGACCTGGGCACCACAAATTTAGGGGCAGCAAAATAGCCTAGCCTAAATTCACTTACTTACTTCTTTTTTTTTTTTTTTTTTTAAACCTCATTTTACTTTTTCTCAACTTTAAGGGAGAGGAGGCCCAATTTTTTTTAAAAATCAGCTCAAAACCTCATAAAGTTAAAAACATTTCGCATAAAGAAGTCGTTGTCCCTTAGCTTTGGAATTTCAAAATAATTACTCGGATGACATAGATGAACATTTTCCAGAAGAATTAACACACTTTCAAATTTTTGCAAACGTAACCCTTTTCAGGGGGAATGTTTTAAAAGGATAAGATCACTAAACATTACACATTCATTTAAGAATGTTTATTCACCCCTGCAGCTTCTTCTTACCTTGCCTATCAGCAGCTGTTCCAGCGAACGTTTCTTTTCAATTTTGAAAAGAATCAAAAATCATTTGAGAAGCTGTATTTCTCAGGATAATTTACAGGTGTTTTCCTTATTGACCATTGAAAATTCTGTGACATCAAACATAGATTTCAATTATTTGATAGACACATTTTCCTCTGTTGAAACCAGAAAGAAGCTTTTTTAAAGCTTGATGTCAGAATAAGTAAGATTTTTTTTTGCAGTTTTAAATTGTTTTTTAACTCTTTTTCGCCTTAAGAGGCAATTTTAATTGTGATTACTTTGGTAACTATCAAGTGTTTGGTATTCAAATCCCAGATTTCCTTTCAAATGTAGTAATGTTCCTTTAAAATGTAGTTTCTAGTAACTAGGTTTTTAGTATGAAACACTGACTTTAAAATTGCGCGGATTTTCTCATGTGGGGGGGGGGGGCACCAACATCTACTCAGGACTTGGGCACCAGTTTGGCTTGATCGGGCCCTGCTTACAACTACTCTTTGTTTCCTTCCGGTCAGCCAATTTTTTACCCAAATGAAAGTTTTCCCTCCTATTCCTATATCAGCTAATTTGCTAAGTAGAGCAACATGCGGTACCTTATCGAAAGCTTTTTGAAAATCAATGTAAACAACATCTACAGGCTTCTTATTGTCCAAAGCCATGGTAACTTTGTCATAGAAATGTAATAAATTAGTTGCACAAGATTTACCTTTCCTGAAACCGTACTGAAAACTAGTCAATAGATTATTAGTCTCTACCTATTCTCTTAATCGTGCACCATTTCTTTAAAGTATTAACTTGCATCACGAAGCACTTTTAAAGCGTAATACTTAAAAAAATATATATATATATTTGCCTATTATTTCCAATTAACCCTTAAAAGACTTCAAAATGCAGAATTTTATATCCATTTTAGACAATTTCCTCCGGGGGCGTAACCCCCGGGCCCCCCTAAAACTGGAGATATTCTATATCCCACTTAAAAGGGAGCACTGCGTCACTCTCTTAAGGCTGCTCTTCAGTGAGAGAAAACATTGAAGTTAGGGTGTAAATGGCTTTCTTCCTTGAACGAAGGGCGTGAACCTGAATCAAGTGATTGACATTTAAACGACCAATGGAGTGGACGGTAATCGATGTAAGGCAGGAACACGTGACCTGTCACAGCTGTCATTGTTCTGGAGGGAAAGGATCCCCTAAATGACCCCCGTCGTGAAAAGCAATCAAAGAAATTAGCTGGCGGCCGAAACCTCACTTTAACAGTACCGACGCGAAGGTTGAGCAGAACAGAAAATAAAGTCAGTACCAACGGATCTGCGGTAATTTTTGAAACAAAGTTTTGTTTTTTGGATATGCGTTCCCAGAATTTATATTCATGAAAAATTGATGAATGAAACGAAAATTTATCATAAATTGAACAGGAAAAACGATTGTCTTCATATTTTTTTTTAAAACGATGTTCTCAATTACCACGTCCGAATCTTATTTCGTTCATAAAGCTAATTCATTTCTTGTCTGAAGTTTAATTAAAGAATGCAATTTTTTGCGTTAGGATATGATTATATAAAAAGAAAAATATAAGAGGTAAAAGCTTAGTGTAAAACTGTGGTGTAGTCCCGGAAAAAACGGCTGAGGGGAGAGGAGGGATGATTACATATCGGTTATCGGATATTTACAGTCAAGAGGTGGAACCATGCTGATTTTATTTTTAATTATTGGGAGGACGGCAGAAATGGCGTAATCAGAAAAAAATTTCTGATTAGGATATGGTTACATTTCAAAGAGGGGGGGGGGATCCCGCTATTTTTAGTATATATATATATATATATATATATATATATATATATATATATATATATATATATATATATATATATATATATATATATATATATATATATATATATATATATATATGGTCGAAAAAGGAATACTTCTGCAATTCGATGATGAAGGATAAGCAACGCTGAACTGACATTTTTGTTAATTAATCAATTAATCTTTTAGATATTTATTTATATTTTTCCGGTGATTCTTCATGCGCAGGGCTGCATTTGTTTACTATCAGTAAACAAATCATCCCGCTAAAACATAGATAATCAGCATGGTGACTAGAGCAGCATACACAAGACTAAATAATTAATATACTTCTTAAATTTGAAAGTCTTTTTCAAAAAAAAGAAAAATATAACAATAATAATAATAATAATAATATTTTACGCATGAAACGAAAAGTACAAGAGGCTACAATAATAAGTAATTGGTAAGTCTTTTATTGAAGTGTATTTTCGAAGCAGGCAGTTATATGATGTTTGAGAACATTTGAAAATACATTTCGTGGGTGGAATTACTCGAACAACAGGGACAGTTTACTTGCAGTACACTTGGAACAATGTACTTCGAATTATTCAAATGCAAAATGTTAGGAGGAATAGAATAACTTTTAAAAACTTTTTTGATTTCTTTTCTTCTTAGTTCTTTTTTTTCTAATGGTTTTCAATTTTTGGTTACATTAGTTATGCATTGTTTTCTGCGATTCAAAATAGTAATAATAACAATAATCAGAAATGCTTTCCTTTCTGCAGATACTATCGTGAAAAAAGCAACGGCTAAAAGCACAAGTTTCAGAAAATTCATTCATGCTCGCATTTCGAAATTAAATGAAACCTCTTTATTACCGCACAAAGTTGAGAGCTTCGTGCAAACGACGTCCTAAACTTGATAGCTGCACTCAATCAAGCTTTCATTGATGCAAATTATTCCAATCAATCAAACCAGCGTTAGAAATCAGTAAAAAATCCTACTGGTCCTCAAAAAACATCACTGGTCCGCTTTAGGTTTAACACTAAATATGTTTGTATCAAAAATGATTTGCACTTTAGGCTGATTGCATTTGTTCAGTTATTTTAAATGTAACTTTTTCATTTTTAGCTCATTGATTAAACATTAAATAAAACACTTAACTGTTCAAAATGGTAAACATAATATTAAATAACAATGCGAAACACATTTAAGCACATTTTTATACTGATGAGAATTTTTTAATATACTTGAATGTTTCAAAATTTAAGATTTTTGTTTGGCAAAGTTTGGCAATAAACATTTAAATTTGCGAAGTATACAGTATGAAAACAAATTTCATTAAAACAACCATTAAAATAGGCTACCAAAAATTTGAATTTAATTTGATCATTTTTACTTAGTTTCAGGACGTTATTTTCCCCTCTAAGTGTGATAAATATTGAATAAAATGTAAATGTATGATTTTAACTTACGTAAAACTTTTGAAAAGAAAAATAAATTGTAAAAGAAGTTAACCAACAGTTTGACTAAACATTGGCTAGGCAAAAGCTTTTGAATTTTTTATAGCAGAGTATGATAAAAAATATACAACAGTAAGTGGTCCCAGGGACCACCAATTATTTTTTTTAATGGTTGTCCCAGGAAGGTCTCACTGGTCTGGGACCAGTGGACCAGCAGTAATTTCTAACGCTGCAAACAATCGTAACAATTACGCGGGATATTTCCGGATCCGCTTTTTCCCTACTTACGTCAATTGTTTGCTCGTAAGAACGTGAACAATGTCTTACATACATAATTTATATTCAGAAA